>NW_020174923.1:2076076-2243437 GCF_003031525.2 Neophocaena asiaeorientalis asiaeorientalis | reverse complement strand
ATATATATATATATATATAAAGAATAAGAGTTTTGTTATATGTTTGAAATATGCTGAATTCATTTGCTTTTTGCCTAGACTTATTCAATATCAAAGAAATGTCAATCACGTATCTGATTTATTCCTGTGTCAGCATTAGTGAGAGAAAAACCTTTGTTTAAATCAGCATGTGTCCGTTTATTTAATTGAATACTACTCTCATAAAATACTCCCTGAAAAACAATAAAAGAATCTCGGCTCCGGCTGCCATAACAACAGCAGAAGTTTATCTTCTGGCTTGAACAGCAGAAATTTATTTTCCCACAGTTCCCGAGACTGGGAGTGAGGTCAGGGTCCACATGGTCGGGTCCTGTTGAGGACTTTTCCTGGCTTGCAGCTGGGCACCACCACCACCCCGCCCCCTCGCTGTGTGTGCACACAGAGAAAGAGCCACCAGAGAGCAAGCTCTCTGGTGCCTCTTCTTCTCAGGGCACCAATCCCGTTATGAGGCCGTGCCCTCGTGACCCCATCTGACCCTGATGACCTCCCGGAGGACTCATCTTCAGATGCCATCGCTTTGGGGCGTAGGGCTTCTGTGTATAAATTTGGGAGGAGGGTGACAGACATTCAGCCTGCTACAAGAAGTGTTCCATGGTCAAATCTGTATTGACCATACATGTAGAAAATATTATAACTTACATTTCCTCTCTTAAAGATTTGTCCATTAGCATATAAAAACACATGAGCCGTTCTATGCTAAAGAAATTATTTCAACTTTGTTTAACTTGGAGTTTCCAAATATTTTTTAATCATGAATTTTGTTTTTAACCTAAAACACCCACTAACTTATTATGGAACTAGAGTTCAACGCAGTATGCTTCTGGCAGTGCTGATATAGGTCTACTTACAACAATTTAAGAATGACTTAAAATTATAGGGTTTCTGAAAATTATAAAATGCTGATGTGTGATAACCTAAGCTCTCTCTACCCACTGTTGTGACACCTGTCACACACACTGTAGAGATTTTTTGCAGGCTGAGATGAAAAGTTACCTGTCTCGGGTCTTCCCTGGTGGCGCAGTGGTTGGGAGTCCGCCTGCCGATGCAGGGGACGCGGGTTCATGCCCCGGTCCGGGAGGATCCCACGTGCCGCGGAGCGGCCGGGCCCGTGAGCCATGGCCGCTGAGCCTGCGCGTCCGGAGCCTGTGCTCCGCAATGGGAGAGGCCACAACAGTGAGAGGCCCGCGTACCGCAAAAAAAAAAAAGTTACCTGTCTCTCAGGTGGAAGGGCATTTTGAGTGGTTATAGTAGAATTATGTGCTGGGCCCGCTGCACATTATGGTCCTTATAACTCACTGTAGAGGAGAAATGGAAATTGATGTGGTTAGGATGATATCTCAAAGATACCAGTCATCTGAAGTTTTCACTGTATTTTTATTTTCTTCACTGTATCTAAAATATTTTTGTATCATATGTTTTCTAAAATATTTGGAGAGTACATAGGATAGAGGTAGGGCAGGAAATAGTTCCTTCAGGAGAGTAGAGCTATAAATGTGACATAATGTGTATTTTTTTTTAAGTTATAACTACAGGTTTACATGCCCTATAAAAATTTCAGGGTGGCTCTGATCTAAAATATACTTTTATAACTTTTAACTTTGTTATTGAATATTGGCTTTCTTTCCAATATTGTCATGAGACCATTTTGGAGAGTCGAATTTCTACTCCCACGTGGGAATTTTTCAAGTTTTTTTTTTTTTCCTTTTCTTGTCTTTCTTTTTTTTTTTCTTTTTTAAATGAGTACCTTTTAACTGTCATGTGAAGGAAGTTTGTTTTGTAGATTTATATGTTAACGTGCCTTGAACTGTGTATTTTTTTTCCTTTCAGGTTGCTTCTGCTTTTAATTTTTTTCGCAGTTCAGATTTTTATGTTTTTGGTGCATCACTCTTTTAAAAATGCTGTTGTTCCCATCAAACTTGTTCCAGACTTATACTTCCTAAAACCTGGAGATAAACCTCATAAATACAGAACAAGTCTGCTTCTTCAAAATTCTACCGGTGAGAGTATGTGCAGGTTTGTGAATGTGTGTTGGTGGGGCCTGGGGTGAGAGGTAGACATAGGCCAGAGATTTGGATTTTAGAAATATATATATGTTAAAGGCGTGGTCTGTGTGCGTGAACCTAAATTAAGTAAAACTCCTCGCTGATGCTGAGTAATACATTACAGAAATGAAATTTTGGTTTAAGTGTAGATGACGGTTTTTAAAATATTCTGATTTATACTGTATATAATCATAAATTTTCCATTTTTAAGAGTAGCGACATTATTCTCAGAGCAGCACGTTTCATCTCAAAGTTTATGATGCGCAAAATAAACTTCAGAAGTTGAAAAACCCTCTTTAGAAAGAGTGACGGCATGTAATGTTTATGCAGTTACATATCTAAATAGAAGTGTTTAAACAATTTTTAAGGACTGTCTGAAAAACTAGAACTAAGGACAGTTGTCTTAGAAATCTCTATGATCAAATACATTAAATCTGTAATGGATATTTTTGGACTTGCTATTGATTCTTTTTATTACATAATTAAATCAAATATGAAAGAAATTTTAAAACATACGGCTTTGCGCAAACCTCAGAATAAATTTTTAAAAACCTGATATAGGACTTCGATTTTCAAAATATTAAAACCTAATTCAGAATTTGACGTGAATTAGATGTTCCTACACCATCTCCCATCTGTGTGGATAGTTTATAGTCCCGAGGTTCTTGAAGAGGAAAGTGAGCTAGCTCTGTAGTTTACAGTAAAGCAGACGCAGCTTCCTTTGCTTATCTTGCTGAACTATGTTGGAAAGTTGCATTTCGTACACCCTTTCTACACGCACAAATTCTTTTGGTTCAACACTTCCCAACACTTCACCTGTATTCTAGTATCTTTCCTTTTTGATTCACTATTAACTGAAAAGCTTTGCCCGGTGTTAAAATAATAGTGATAGTTAGGGACAGTTACAGATGGCCGTTACAATCATCACTCTTCAATTCTAGCTCTCTGTTTTTATTCTTTTGGAGGAAGAAGGTATTTAGTGATAGAAAACACTCTTGAATAGAAAACGTTATGTTTCTCAATTTATTGCTCCCATTAGAATTCTTATTTTGGTTTTAATGTACATTTCACATTGCTGAAAGATAGTACTGCATGGAGCCTTACACTCTGATATTGTGACTTTTTTTGTGTGTTTGGGGAATTGTACATTATCTCAAGTATTTCTGCTTGGCGTTCACTCTCACTGATCTGCAGAAATTATAGTATTTTCAAAGTTTTGTCCCATCTGTTAATTTTAAGTATTTCTAGAGTTGCTTACATCTGTCTTTCTATCTGTCTGTCTCACATTTTCCTAGACCTTGTGGTTGGTCCTAAAGGCACATTTCCTTTAGTGTTCAGTGGTCTCTGTGTGTATGTATTGGGTGGTCTCTTATCCTCCTGGCAAAGCTTTCTGTCATCACAGGTGATACAGTTCCTTCAGTTATAATAGAGCCCTCCTCTCGAGAGGACAGAGCCTCTCTGGCATCTGGAAATGAGAGATCAGTTAAGGCACTAGGTTGGGAGGAGACATCCTATCACTAGAAGCACCCTTCTCTCTGACACTCAGGTTTGTTGCTGAGTCTGAGCCACCGGCCGTGCTGCTCAGTTACTGCTAGTGTTTTCCTTTGTTTGGTTTTGATTTCTCTCAAAGCCACACTTGTCCGTCCTTGAATCCTGGCTTTTGTGATGGACAGAGAACTGTTTCCACTCATCAGGCCTGTTGGTATAGATTTAGACCTCGGACAGGATTCAGACTCTCCCCCTTAGCTCCAGGCTATTTAGGGAATATAGATGGAGACCTGGTTATGCGTTTTACTATTTTAAAGTAGTAACGCAGTTGACATTTATACTGCTTGTCTGTTCAAATCATGCAGCAGTCCTCCAGGGAGTGACGCCACCTAACTCCACACCCTGGCTCCCACCTCTCTGAGCGTGGCACGTTACCTTGTTGCATAACATTGCCAGATAGATTTGTACTCTTACTGTTTGACCAGATCTCACATATTATAGGTACACTCTGAATGCGAGTAACATCAGTAGCAGCGGCAGCAGCTGAAATTGGTGCAGTAACTGTGTGTCAGGCTCTGTTCTGAGGTCTGCGTGTCTGGACCTGGATTTGAATTCATGCTGACTGGTCCCAGAGCCAATGTTCTTAATCATGTCTTAGCTAATGGAGAGAAAATACTTCTTCAAAAAGAGAGCTCTGGGCTTCCCTGGTGGCGCAGTGGTTGAGAGCCCGCCTGCCGATGCAGGGAACACGGGTCCGTGCCCTGGTCCGGGAAGATCCCACGTGCCGCGGAACGGCTGGGCCCGTGAGCCACGGCCGCTGAGCCTGCGCGTCCGGAGCCTGTGCTCCGCAACGGGAGAGGCCGCAACAGTGAGAGGCCCGCGTACCGCAAAAAAAAAAAAAAAAAAAAGAGAGCTCTACATGTTACTAAAAGCCTGTGTCTGTTTCTCATTTAAACTGATTCTTTGTTATTTGCTTATCTTCTAATACCAGACTCAGATATCAGTGATCTTCTTAGGTTTTTCACCACCCAGAACATAATGGTGACAATGTTTAATGACAGTGACTACGTGTCTGCCGCTCCGCACAGCGCAGCTTTAAATGTGATGCAGTCAGAAAAGGTAAGAGTAGTGTGTGGGATTAAGACATTTCCTCTAAAATCAGTTGTTTGCTGATTTGACCTTATTAGTTGGAAATTAACATTTACTTTTGGAAATAGCTGGCTGTGTTTACTTAGGATATATTTTATGCCCCGATGGAGGACCAGTAAATAAAGCTCTGAAGAATTTAATTATTTTTATGTCGTGTTTTTGTTTAAAACATCAAAATATCTAGATTCCAAACCAGGTTATTTTTCTCTATCATTGAGTATTATTTCTATGATTTGTTGAACCGGCTTGCAGCACGGTTAGTGAGAGTTAACTTAGCTGGTGAGAAAAGCTTGGTACGTAGCCATCATATAGTCATCTATATTTCTGTATACTGTATATAACTCTGTGCTTTTGAATTGTAGGACTATGTTTTCACTGCTGTTTTCAACGGTACCATGGTTTATTCTTTACCTGTATTGATAAATATCATTAGCAACTACTACCTTTATCATTCAAATGTGACCGAAAGGATCCAGATCTGGAATACCCCATTCGTTCAAGTAAGCAGACTTAAAAATGGGTGTGCGTGTGTGCGTGTGTGCATCAAATAACTGTTAAGAGCCAAGTGACAATAACCGATGAAATCTGTGGCAGTTCATCTTGTGACATCTGCTAGTCTTAAAACTTGAGCTGGGGATGGTTCACATCCTGGGTTTAGGAGTCGACAGTATGAGTTCGCTTCATGCTCAAGGAGGTTCTGTCTTGGTACTGATACGTTTGTAAAGCATGAGTAGTTTTTATACTAGAGAAGAAAAATTTAGATAATTAAAAATGAATATTGTTCATTGGAAATCTAGATGCTGGGTATTGAACCTTGAGAAGTCACCCAGTCATTTTTCCTCTGGGACAGACAGTGGGATTATAGATACGAAAAGCCACTTAAGTCTCCAGGAAAACAGTCAACCTTTTTCTCTGAATACTAGTATTGTTTTTCATATGTTGGAAAATAAATGGACAAACATCTTTCGGTAATAGCATTTTCTGCTTTCTGTTGCCATACTGTTTTTCAGAAGCTTTACTGAGATGTACTTCAGCCACCATCTGATTCACCCATATGAATGTACAATTCAGTGGTTTTTATTATGTTCATAGAGTTTTGCAACTCTATGTTAAAAGACGTGACATACTCTATCACTCTTGCTTTTGTGAGGCATCGTATTTCTTACGTTTGGGGGGTAAAGCGGTACATAGTAGTAGTATCAGTCACCAATTTTGAGAATATAGGCAGAAGAGAGATTGTGGCTTCGTTCTGGTGGAATGGAGATATTGATTTCAGCTTTGAGCCTGTGGAGGGATTGGTTATCCTGGTGGCATTTGAAGGTATGAATCTGGAGAGATTTCTGGGCAGGAAATAAATATTTGTGATAAATATTTGTTGTGATAAATAAATATTGTGTCAGCATTGCATAGGTGATATAGAAATCATCATCGAAGTTGTAGATCATCCCTTGTGATTTTTGTTGCTGTTGTTGTGTTTCAATCCTACAGAAAGTAAACAACTGTGTATATAGTACCCACATATTTCAAATGTTAGTATCTTGTTTTTTCTTATTTATTAAAACGTTAAAGACACAGGTGAAACCTCCAGTGCGTCCCTCCCCAGTCTTCTTTCCTCCACAGTTCAAAATGTTTAATTCCCGTGCACATCTTTATGATGTTACCACATTTGTGTGTATCTGTAACTATTACAAAAGATCTTGCTTCTTAACATTTTCCATCAAACACTGACATACAACCATACCGTTGTTTAAAACCAGAGGGAAAGAGTGAGACTTTTTAAAGTTCCCTATTCACAGATATAATCTTGTTCACGTTCCACATTTTTTCCCCTTCAATGATGAGATTCTGTGTAATTGAGTCCAACTGTCATCTCATTAATCTCCACTTCTTGTGCTACTCAGCTTACACATTTGTTGGTTCTGTCTGGGTCTTCCACTGTAAGGTACCAGAGTTTGGGACAAATTCGACAACGTCATATGGCATGAATTAAGGAACTGGCTTTATTGCTAGAAACTCGGGAGGCCGGGGCCGACAGAATGCAGCCTCTTTCCACATCATCCGTGGCATTGAGAGTGGTTCTGGGTAGTTTGCATTTGGGGCACCAGCTGTTAACTAGGTCGTCTGGGAACGTTTGCTGTCCGCACCTGGATCCACAGGCCTATCGGAGTTACGGTCCCCCTCTGCTGGGAATAAGAAGCTCCTGGCTCCATAGGAAGCTGAGCTCGGGTATGACTTTTCCCAGTGGAGAAAAGGGGGGTTCCTAGATCCCAGCTGGCTTGTAGTCCAGTCCAGGTACCGGTGAAGGCATCAAGGTCATTCTGAGAGAGCCACGTTCGTTGCCTGCGTAGAACCACTGGGAGACCGGTTAACTGTGCTTCACGGACAGTATAATTTTTAACGAAATGGTGAACCTTAATTAATATGCTGTATTATTCTGTGTACTTCTGTAAGAAAAGGGAAGGACAGTAATTTGCTCAGGATCCTATAGCTACTTAGTGTGTCAAACTGGTACTATAGCCCGCTGACTCTGCCACCCGTTGCTACGTGTCGACTGCTGTCTAGGGTGGGTATCCTAACATGTTTCTTCGGAGGTTTTGATAGTCTTTTAGAAAGTAGTAACATGATATAAAGTGATTCCCAGTTCTATTTCTTATTCTGTGGTTGTCTTTCAGGGAATTACAGACATAGTTTTTAAAATCGAGCTGTATTTTCAAGCAGCTTTACTTGGGGTCATTGTTACCGCGATGCCACCTTACTTTGCCATGGAGAATGCAGAGAATCATAAGGTAATGACTCAGTTAAAAAATTACAGGTGCAGCTGACTAATAAGAAATCTTAGACAAAAAGTTAGCCTACCTTGTGTGAGTGCAAGACTTCTGTGCAGTTATTATTTCAAGAAGTAAATGGAGCATAAATACATTTATTACGGTAATAGTAGTAACTCTCACTTATTATTTGAGGACCCGTCATGTGCTTTAAAAGTTTTATTGCTGGGTCGTATTCCATGGTGTGGATCTGGATTGTTTCCAGTTTTAACTATTATGAATTAAGATCCTACGGACATGGGCTTCCCTGGTGGCGCAGTGGTTGAGAGTCCGGCTGCCGATGCAGGGGACACGGGATCACGGCCCGGTCTGGGAAGATCCCACATGCCGCGGAGCGGCTGGGCCCGTGAGCCACGGCTGCTGAGCCTGCGCGTCCGGAGCCTGTGCTCCGCGATGGGAGAGGCCACAGCAAGTGAGAGGCCCGCGTACCGCCAAAAATCAAAAAAAAAAAAAAAGATCCTACGGACATTTGCTCTAGCTTTTTGTGTGAATGTAAGTTTTCATTTCTCCGGGATAAATGCCCGAGAGTATACTTGCTGTGTCGTATGGTGATTGCATGTTTAGTTTTATAAGAAATTGTTGAGCTGCTTTTCAGGGTGGATGAACCATTTTGCATTCCTACCAGCAATGTGTGAATGACAAAAGCATGGATTATCCAAAATCATCGCGTTTGACGTGGTCTATGTTTTTATACTTATATTGAAATTTATATTTTCCCTCTTCTAATCCATTGAACACGAAAGTTGTCCATTTTTTAAATCATTTCTCTTCTTTGTCTTAACTAATATTTATAGCCCACTCTTCTCTTACCTCCTCTATGGCTAGCTCTTTCTTATAACACATTTAATTATTATGAACAGATGTTTCATAGATGACAGAAATCAACTGAATAAGGGCTTCCCTGGTGGTGCAGTGGTTGAGAGTCCGCCTGCCAATGCAGGGGACACGGGTTCGAGCCCTGGTCTGGGAAGATCCCACATGCCGCGGAGCAACTAGGCCCGTGAGCCACAACTACTGAGCCTGCGCGTCTGGAGCCTGTACTCCGCAACAAGAGAGGCCGCGATAGTGAGAGACCTGCGCACCGCGATGAAGAGTGGCCTCCGCTTGCCACAACTAGAGAAAGCCCTCGCACAGAAACGAAGACCCAACACAGCCAAAAATAAATAAATAAATAAATAAAATTAAAAAAAAAAAAATCAACTGAATAAGATTGTTAGGTGTTTGGATTTATGAAAGATTCTTAAAATTTCAAATTAAATAATGAGAGGGTTAGGAAAGCAATGATCATTTAAGTTTACTGTTTGTACACTTGCAAATGCTATTCCCTTGTGGTGATAAGAAACAGCTAACATTTTTTATACACAAGAATGTGTAAAAGGCCTTCAAATGCATCACCAGTACTTAAGCTGAAAGCCCTGTGTAAATCAGTAGGTACTTGGCCATTTATTAGTGTTTTCATGAAAGGTCAATATTTAAAAGTGAGAAACCTGTTTTTCTCTCGATTTCCACAGAATTTCCAAAGCAGTTATGTTTTGGCCGCTTACTGTTTGCACAGCTATAACCCCCATGACACCTTTAACTTTATTTTAGTTTTGCGTTTCTTAGCAGCACTGCTGTATCCTGATGCTGAAAAATTTTGTTGAAATGTTTACACCTCAGAAATAATGAGCCAGATTACAGGCTAGATGGCATTTATATTTAGCTGTAGGAGGGCTTTTATTACCTGTAGACAGAATGTGACCTTTTGTGTTGATGTAAAATTAAAAGTTCTACAATCATTTGCTAGAGTTTTTCGTTTGCAAGATGTTTAAAATTACAATCAGTGTTTGCCTTTTTCTTTTTTTAGATCAAAGCTTACACTCAACTTAAACTTTCGGGTCTTCTGCCTTCTGCATACTGGATTGGACAGGCTCTTGTTGACGTCCCCTTATTCACTGTGGTTCTTACTTTGATGTTAGGCAGTCTATTTTCATTTCATCATGGATTATATTTTTATGCTGTCAAGTTCCTTTCTGTGGTAAGTTAACATCAGTTGTATTCGTGCTATTTATAAATAAAATGTTATTTTAAAAAGCTAGATCTTTATAAATGTGATAATTGTCTGATTGAGTAATGGTGACGTTCCAGAAAACAGAACCGACATCTATTTAATTTTTGTGTACGATACCTATAATCAATGCAGTTTATATTGCCCTAAGTGATTTTTAAAAACAATAACTTTACCATTATGAAATAATTCCTTGAAACTGAGGTGGTCTTTCCTGTAGACTGCCTACTTGTATGTAATCAGGAATACTTAAACAGTCCTTCCTTTAAATGTCTTCTTTGTCTCTGTGCCCAAAAATAATTTCACAAAGAAGAAGCTCTTTTATTCCATAATTTAAAGTATGGCTTAAAATACTAAGGAAGAGTATGATTTGTATTCATATTCATATTCGTATGTCAATGACTGACACTAGATCCTTTCCTATGAATTATATTAGAAAAAAGCGAAAACAGAGCTTGGTAGGTTGGGGTTGCTGAAAGTCAACTTAGGAGCTTTGCCAGAGGCCATCCTGATCTTACATATTAATCTCCACCTTATAACTTAATAAATGTCTTTCTTAAAAATTTACAAAGTGCATTAAATGCTGTACAGTAAAAGAAAGCTAATAGTTGATGGAGAGGATAAAGCCGTAACCAGCTATGCTTGTTTTTCATAATAACATGGTAAGAGACAGTATTTTACTTGGCATAAAAAAATAGCTACAAATAGTATTTAGTTTAAATGGCTTATTCAAGATTGTGTTAGCAGTTAAAAACATGAGCTTTATTGATTTAGGAGAAACTCCTCAAGGAACTACAGTTTCCGTTTTTTTGGAGCGATTTGCTGAGCAATAAAACTTGAAGAGTAATTATTCCCTAACGATTTAATGTGACTGGTATTTTACATCATAGGTACGGTTAGCTACTCATATTTTTAAATAAAAATACACATTTCTGTCTTCCAGGTTTTTTGCCTTATTGGTTATGTTCCATCAGTTATTCTGTTTACCTATATTACTTCTTTCACTTTTAAAAACATTGTAAATACCAAAGAATTTTGGTCATTTGTCTATTCTGTGGTAAGTCACATTTTATATTATTTTGTCTCAGCTTTCCCTAGCGCGTTATCTGAAAGTCATGAACTCTTTTCATGGTTATACTGAAAGGGTTACTGTGTCTTTTCTAAGGGCAGAACTTAGCTAGCTAGCAGCGTCTGTCAGTGTGTATATTCGTCTTCAGCCCCATCCACTCCATGAAGGGATGATATTTTGTTGCATTTAACAACTAGCATGACAAGGATGCCAGCTACAAAAAACTGGTATCAGCGCTCTGACACTTTCTGGCTAAGTATCTGCTGTGGTTCCAGGTTTTATTAGAAGATTAAAGACATAGTTAATGCTGAGGCACCCAGTAAGTTTGTTGGAAATTGCTAAACATCTTTTCCCTTGTTTTCTCGTTTTCTTCTTTAGACAGCATTGGTTTGCATTGTAGTCACCGAAGTAACTTATTTCATGGGATATGCAGTTACAGTTGCTCTTCATTATGCCTTGTGCATAACCATCCCAATCTATCCGCTTCTAGGCTGCCTGACCTGTTTCATAAAGGTAGGTCTGTTAGGTGTTCTAGTATTTTTTAAAACCATCCCAATCTATCCGCTTCTAGGCTGCCTGACCTGTTTCATAAAGGTAGGTCTGTTAGGTGTTCTAGTATTTTTTAAAAAGGGTAAATAATTACTGCCTAATCTTTGGGATCTTAGCTCTTGTACTGAAGTAGTAAAAAAAATAAAATAAAAGGTTGACTGCTAGTACTTGATTTAAATACTATTAATGTAGCAGTAAACGTAAAATTACTGTGGAATCCTTTCAAGCATGTTTCTAAACTGCAGATTCTCAAAGGAGAAGGACTGTGTTCATTACGTGGTCTTTCATGCCCAAAACAATGTACATAAGTTAGAAGTATGATCTGACTGCAGTCCATATGTGTTGGACTGGGGAGTTTTGGGGGAGTGTTTCGGGGGAGTTTTTCAAGTGTATTGTACTGTACAGGGATGAGGAAAAATAAAGTTTGAGCGATTTTTTTTCAAGAAAAAAATAGAGGAACGCAACAAGATTATTAAGCCTGGTTAATTGAAAAGGTTAATTGAAAACAATTTCTGTGGTTAGAAAAAAACTTAAGTGATGAATTAATTTAGGACGATTGCTGATTAATTCTACTGACACACCTCCTTACCTCTCTCCCCTCCCTTTTTTTGGCTTAAGTTTATAATTTAATTTATACCTGCTCTGATAGGCATATTTTGGGGTGAGGAAGATTTTAATCTAACTACAAAACATGGCTATAAATATTAACAGGTAGCTAATTTATAGAGAAGACGTGTTTGCTGTTAAATACATGTTTTTCGTTTTAACCGAACGTTTCTACACGTCACAGCTAAAAGAAAATTGGTTCCTCTGCACACAGCGCTTCCGACACCAAACGTGTGGGTTTTCCCTGACATTCAGCAGTTCTGACACTGACCAGAGTTAGCGCAGACCCCACGGGTTCAGGGCTCAGTCCTGCAGGCAGCCCCCCGCTTCAGATTCCAGTCACGGGTCGTGGGTCCCCAGGCCACCCACGTTCTGTCTGACTTGGACCCCTTGCCGGGGATCAGTACTTTGCTCTAGAACTGGCTGGCAGGGCCCAGAATGGTCCGAAGGGCAGAGCTCCTGTCCCTTTGCAGTTTGGAGAGAGTCGTCCTCCCAGCGTGTTAGAGGCTTTGTGGAGGTCCCATGACCTGGGCAGGATGAGCTAATCAGTCTCCACGCTCTTCTCCCCTCCCTGGTGGTGGCACCTGGGGCCGGAAGTTCCAGCCCTCTAGTCTGGCTGGTCCTCTGTCAGTCAGCCTCCATCCTCCTCTGAGAGTCCCCTCATTAGCATAGACTCAGCTGAGGTTGAGAGGGGCTTGTTTTATACGATGAGAGACACTCCTGTCCCCTCTGTCACTCAGGAAATTCCAAGGGTTTTAGAAGTTCTGTGCCAGGAACTGTGGTCAAAGACCACATTTCATTATATCACAGTATCACAGCCACATACAAATTTTCAAAACGTTTTGTCTTAGATTTCTTGGAAGAATATGCAAAAAAAAGAGGGCACCTACAACCCATGGGATCGTCTTTTGGTGGCTGTTATATCGGTAAGAAATAACTGTTAGCATGTTACCTTATGAGTGGTTTGGTCATATGGTTTTAACTCTCTTTTTAGTTTTTATTCCATTGCATAAAAATGAAGGTGCATAAGAAGTTAGTGTGTTAGTTAATGCTAGCTAATACGCATTTCACTTACTGAATACATCCACTTTAATGTACTTGTTTTTTTCACGTCGTTAATTCTATTTAATGATAATTCTGGCTTCCATAGAAGCAAAAACAAAGCTTTTTTAAAATTATAATTTATGAAGCTGACAACAGATGAACTTTACAGAGGTAGAAAAGTATGTGAAGGGTCATTTTACTAAAAATCAACCTTGGTTTGTATTAACATTTATTCTTTTTTTTTTAACATCTTTATTGGAGTATAATTGCTTTACAATGTCGAGTTAGTGTCTGCTGTATAACAGAATGAATCAGCTATATGTACACGTATATCCCCATATCTCCTCCCTCTTGCGTCTCCCTCCCACCCTCCCTATCCCACCCCTCTAGGTGGTCACAAAGCACCGAGCTGATCTCCCTGTGCCATGCGACTGCTTCCCACTAGCTATTTTACATTTGGTAGTGTATATATGTCCATCCATTAACATTTATTCTTAACTCATTGTATGACATGCAAAAAAAAATTGTGACGAAGTTTTTCAGTGATGGAAAGGAACCTGATGTATGTGGTTTTGGTTCTGTTGGTACACGGGGGGAAAGAAAAAAACCCAAAATGATTCAGTCACGAGCTGTAACCTGTTTTTCTTTTAGCCTTACCTGCAGTGTGTGCTGTGGATTTTCCTCTTACAGTACTACGAGAAAAAATATGGAGGCAGATCATTAAGAAAGGATCCCTTTTTCAGGTCAGTTTTTTAAATTTCAGGTTTAATTTTTTTTAATTTTAATATATATTTTTTTTACTATATTGACAGAGTTGTGCAGCCATCACCATAATCTGATTGCAGGTCATTTCCATCACCCCCAAAAAGAAACCCTGTGTCCGCTGGTCACGTCCTTCCCCCGCTCAGCTGGCCCCCAGCCCTGTGTAACCACTGATCTACCTTCTGTCTCCATAGAGCTGCGTATCTTACACATTCCTTTAAATGGAATTATGCAAGGTGGGGTCTTTTCTTGTCTGGCTTCTTTTACTTGGGCAAACGTTCTGGAAGTTCATCCACGTTGTAGCATGTAGCAGTGCCTCATTACCTTTTTGTTTGTTTTTGCTGACTAATATTACATTGTAAGGATATACCACACTTGATCTATTCATCGGTTGGTTGGCATTTGAGCTGTTGCCACTTTCTGGCTACTGTGAGTCATGCTACGATGCACATCTGGGTGCACGTATTTATGTGGACGTATATTTTCATTTCTCTGGGGAGGATACCTGGGAGTGGAATTGATGGGTCATTGTGGTGGCTTTATGCTTAACCTCTTCAAGAACTGCCAGACTGTTTTCCACAGTGACTGCACCATTTTACTCCTAGGAATGGATGAGCGTTCTGTTTCCTTCACGTTGTTGCCCATACGTGTTATTGTCGTTTCGACTTTAGCTGTTCTCGTGGGTGCACGTTAGTGTCTCGTGGTTTTCATTTGCACTTCCCTGATGATTCATGATGTGGAGTGTCTTTTCATGTGCTTATTGCTCATTTTTATATCTACTTCGGAGACGTGTCAGTCTGAATCCTTTGCCCATTTTAAAAATTGGGTTGTCTTTATATTACTGAATTTTGAGGTTTTTAAAATATATTCTGGTTACAATCTCTTATCAGATATATTTTAAAATATTTTCTCCAAGTCTGTGCATTTTTTTTCAAAGGACGTTTTAAATTTGAAGAAGAGTTATTTCTTGAAATATGGCCATTGGTACCAAACTGGTTCTGAATTTCGTTTTTATATTTCCCACGTATTTGTTTATTTGCTGAATATTCACATTCTGGAGAAAACTGCAAAGTATTGGAAAACGTATAGGGGTTATTCACTAGCCGCTGGACCCGCCCCTCATCCACTGAGGCAGAGTGTCTGGCTCTCCTTCTGTGTCTTTGCCTTTATTCCTGCTCTCGTTTTGGGGGAGATTTCAGCATCCACACAGGTAACCCTTCCAACATCGTAACCCCTCAGTTTCTGATTTTCTCCAAGCCAGTGACTTTTGTCTCTGTTCCACTTCACCCTCTGTTTGCATCAGAGCCATTGATGATGCTACATACTCATCCCATAGAAACTCAGCTCTGTTTTAACGCTGTTTGGCAGCCCTACGCCTTTACCTACTCAGCAGCTTCCTATCTTTTTCTTTTTTTTTTTTTTATTTACTTATTTATTTTTTGGCTGAGTTGGGTCTTCGTTGCTGTGTGTGGGTTTTCCCTAGTTGTGGCGAGCAGGGGCTACTCTTTGTTGCGGTGCGCGGGCTTCTCATTGCGGTGGCTTCTCTTTGTTGCGGAGCATAGGCTCTAGGCACACGGGCTGCAGTAGTTGTGGCACGTGGGCTCTAGAGTGCAGGCTCAGTAATTGTGGCACACAGGCTTAGTTGCTCCGCGGCATGTGGGATCTTCCCGGACCAGGGCTCGAACCCGTGTCTCCTGCATTGGCAGGCGGATTCTTAACCACTGCGCCACCAGGGAAGTCCCCTCCTATCTTCTTCTTTTCTGTAGTTCTCGCAGGCCTTCTTTGTATCCCTCAGATTCTCAGAGTCACCTCAGCTCACCTCACTTCTTACTTCTCAGTGGATGATCGTGCCATCTGTCTCAGGAAACAGAAGCACCTGATTATAAATTATAAAATGTGTACACACTTGTCCACATCTTTCGTCACTTTTGCTTTTTCCCAGCCCCAGAGGAAGGTGTCCCCCTTGTTATCCAAGTCTTCCTGTGTTCTGTCTGCTTAAGGATGTTGCTCAGTCAGCTCTCTCTTTCTGTGTCTTTCCCTTTTGGATCTTATTAGGGTATATTTCCCTTTGGGAGGGGGTCGCCTTCCTCCCATATAAAACAAAGTACTCATCAATCGCATTGAAACCTGAGTCCCTCTCTAGCTCTTACCCCCTCTCTTTCCTTTTTTCTTTTTGATCATATGTATATATTTTATTTTTTTAGCGTTTTTATTGGAGTATAATTGCTTTACAGTGGTGTGTTAGTTTCTGCTGTATAACAGAGTGAATCAGTTATACATATACATATATCCCCATAACTCTTCCCTCTTGCATCTCCCTCCCTCACACCCTTTCTCCATAGTGGCTGTATCAATTTACATTCCCACCAACAGTGTATGAGGGTTCCCTTTTCTCCACACCCTCTCCAGCATTTGTTGTTTGCAGATTTTTTGATGATGGCCATTCTGACCGGTATGAGATGATATCCCATTGTAGTTTTGATTTGCACATTTCTCTGATGATTAGTGATGTTGAACATTCTTTTATGTGTTTGTGTGATGATACAGACAGATGGAGAGATATACCATGTTCTTGGATTGGAAGAATCAACATTGTGACAATGACTATACTACCCAAAGCAATCTACAGATTCAGTGCAATCCCTATCAAACTACCACTGGCATCTTTCACAGAGCTAGAACAAAAAATTTCACAATTTGTATGGACACACAAAAGACCCCGAATAGCCAAAGCAATCTTGAGAAAGAAAAACAGAGCTGGAGGAATCAGTCTCCCAGACCTCTGACTATACTACAAAGCTACAGTAATCAAGACAGTATGGTACTGGCACAAAAACAGAAATATAGATCAATGGAACAGGATAGAAAGCCCAGAGGTAAACCCACGTACATATGGTCACCTTATCTTTGACAAAGGAGGCAAGAATATACAATGGAGAAAAGACAGTCTCTTTCCTTTTATAGCCAGAAGGCTTCCACCTCCAGTTTGTCACCTCCTTTCCCATGTCCCATTCACTCCCTAACTCCTGCCATCTGGCTCCTGCCCTCACCTCTTGGCTGCTCCTGTTTGTGGTAAGGTAAACTAATGGCTCCTCTCTGTCTGGTAAAGTAGGCTTACCCTCTTTAACTGATCTACAGCCTTAAATGTGACTGACTTCTTCCCTTAAACTTTTCTCCTCTTTCTTTCTTTTTTTTTTCCCCATAATGTCAACTTCTATTTGCCTCTTTACCTCTCTTAATAGTACTTCAGAATTTCCTTTGGAAGCGCTCTTTCCTCTGCCCACCTTTATGGTGTTGCTACGGATGCTGACTTCAGCCTCTCTGTCCACGCTGCCTGGGTCATCTCACGTACACCCAAGACGTAAATTCTTTGAGAGCGGGGTCTGTGTTGGTTTTTTAAAAATCTTTTTTATCTTTCTGTGAACTAGTGCTTGACACATACTGGTTGTAAATAATTGTTGAATAAATGAATGAATTTAGATAATATCATCCAAATGATGTCAGTGAGTGAAAAATAGCTCTGTAATTTCTACCTTTAAGAGATAACTGATCTCCGACAACAGATCTCATGTTGCTATATTTTTTTCAGTCTTTTCTCTGTGTAGTGCTTCAATTTCTTACCATTTTAATTATTTGAAAATCTATTTATACTTTCAGGACCCTTACAACAAAGTCCAAAAGTAGGAAGTCTCCAGAACCACCAAACAATGAGGATGAAGATGAAGATGTCAGAGCTGAAAGGGTGAAGGTCAAAGAATTGCTGAGCTGCCAGCGCCACGAGGAGGTAACTCAGTCTCTCTTGCTGAGCCGCGTGCGGTGAGCAGTGAGCAGCCCCTCTGCACAGGGTTAGCCTCGAAAATTGTCCCCTTATATGAATCGATTGCCAAGAAGTTTGTCTTTGAAAAAATGTTTGTCCACTTTCTTTTGAACAAGCCGTTATTCCCGTCATAGATGGATAGTTATCTATGCAGTACCCCTTATTAGCAAATATAGTTCTTACGATACGGCCAGGAGCTGTGTACGGCCTGTCATTGAACGATGGATATCTGAGTTATCACTCTTTTTTAAATCCTGTTTCCCTTATTAGAAGCCAGCCATTATGGTCAACAATTTGCATAAAGAATATGAAGACAAGAAAGATTTTCTTCCTACAAGAAAAATAAAGAAAGTGGCAAATAAATATGTCTCCTTCTGTGTGAAAAAAGGCTGGTATTTAATTATTTTTTCTTGAATAACTTTTCTGGAAGAGTAATTTTCATTCTTTAGTTTGATTTACATATGACAATTTTTCTTTTAATTCCTTTAGGAGAGATCTTGGGACTATTGGGTCCAAATGGTGCAGGCAAAAGTACGATTATTAATACTGTGGTTGGTGATATAGAACCAACTTCAGGCCAGGTATGGTATAACGGTGTGGGATATATTGAATACGATTTATATTTTTAATTAAAATAAACTTCTTAGTGACAAATGGGATTTTTATGCTCAAATTTCATGTTTTAATATTAATTTTTTAGGGTAGCTTGATCAAGTTACGATCTTTTTGGTTATCTGTGAGAATAACGTACATAGTCACATTTGCATGCACACATGCAGAACGCACACATGTACAGTATTTCTGCTTTTATGCTGATTACAAGCATGGGTGATTTGTCCACCGACTTAATAGAAGCCCGTTGTATTAACTTCAGGAAATAGAGGAGCTAACCTTGACCTTGCCGTCAGCTAGCCTTCGATCACACCAGCCACGCTGGCTCATTCTTTGCTGGAAAATGCCGGGCACACTTCACTCTTTTCCTTTTACCTTAGGTTTTCCTTATGTTGGCTATTCCTTACCCCACAGAAAACCAGATGAGCAAATTCACATGTTCCCTTGGCTCAGAAATCACCTTTCCGTGGGGCCCCCTGATCCTCCTGGTTAAAACGGGCCTTGCCTTCCCACCCAACCCTGCATCCCTGGCCACCTTTTCTAGCCATGTCTCTCATCTCTGACGCAGCCATGTGTGTCGTTTCTTCATCAGAAAAGGGTGAGAATCTGACCTGCTGTGACCCTGACTTTAGGAAGTCAGGAGTTTGGAAGGAGTTTGAATTAACCCACTTGCCACTTCCTTTACGATGGAAGTTAAGCAAAAATAGTCATTACACTTGGTTTATATTTCTGCAGGTATTTCTAAGAGACTATTCTTCAGACCCAGCTGGAGATGATGATGCCGTAAAGTGTATGGGCTACTGTCCTCAGATAAACCCACTGTGGCCAGAGATTACATTACAGGAACATTTTGAAATTTATGGAGCTGTGAAAGGAATGAGTGCCAGTGACATGAAGGAGGTCATAATTCGGTAAAATAATTGTCTTTAGAGCCCTTTTGTTACCTGGAGAAAGGTTCACATGCCACGGCTTTAAAATTTCATAGCAGGCATTTCCGTGGATCATAATTTTCATAGAAGAAGATCATTAATTTTTCATATATTCTTTACTAAATTATGACAGCCATGAAAATGAAAAGGAAACATTTTTATTTATAAGTACAGAATGAATGTACCTATAAATGTCATGAAACCTATTTTAAAGTGAACCTTTTAATCAAGATATTAATTTATTTAAAGTGAGCTTCGACAGAGTAATTGTTCTAGGAAAAAAACAGTGTCAGTGATCACTTTATACTTGTATTTATGTGCTTCATGGTACACTCATTTTGTATTGTGTATTTTGCAGAATAACAAATGCACTTGATTTAAAAGAACATCTCCAGAAAACGGTAAAGAAACTACCTGCAGGAATCAAGCGAAAGGTACTTTTATTTAACGACAAGTGTGTGTGCAGTCTGGTGCCTGGTAGAGTTTCTTTTTTTTTTTTTCTTTTCTTCTTTCACATTCTTTTTTTTTTTTAACATCTGTATTGGAGTATAATTGCTTTACATTGTTGTGTTAGTTGCGGCTGTATAACAAAGTGAATCAGCTGTTCGTATACAAATATCCCCATATCCCCTCCCTCTTGCGTCTCCCTCCCACCTTCCTTATCCCACCCCTCTAGGTGGTCACAAAGCACCGAGCTGATCTCCCTGTGCTATATACAGCTGCTTCCCACTAGCTATCTATTTTACATTTGGTAGTGTATATATGTCCATGCCACTCTCACACTTTGTCCCAGCTTACCCTTCCCCCTCCCCTTGTCCTCAAGTCCATTCTCTACGTCTGCATCTTTATTCCTGTCCTGCCCCTACGTCCTTCAGAACATTTTTTTTTTTTTTAGATTCCATATATATGTGTTAGCATACGGTATTTGTTTTTCTCTTTCTGACTTACTTCACTCTGTATGACAGACTCTAGGTCCACCTGATAGAGTTTCTTATAGCCTCCCCGCGCTCCGTTTTCTTTCCGTCCAGCTGTGTTTTGCTCTGAGTATGCTGGGGAACCCTCCTGTTACTCTGCTAGACGAGCCATCCACAGGTATGGACCCTAAAGCCAAACAGCACATGTGGTAAGTATGACGTCAGGGACGCTTGAGACCCATTGTGCTGTAGCATCATCACGGGTGGTTTTGTGTTAGTTACATACATGTATCGATTAAAAATCCTGCACAAAAGGAGAAATCGTAATTAAAAATTTCTCGAGATCCCCTTAAACTTTTTAAACCTGATCATATTTTTCATCAGCTGTTAACAGTATATTATGTGTGCCAGGACAAAAATGAGAGTACTGTTTTCTGAATAGTTTTTTAAAGGTTTTTTTTCCTGTATAAAGTAACATATGTAAGTAAACATCTCATAACAGTGTTGTCCTAAATGTCCATTGGAACTCTCTTTCTAGGCACTCATCATTGTTTGAGCAACTCTTTGAGCCTAGGTTTCCATGTCTATAAAATGTGAGGTTTGGTTCAGACGCATGTTAAGTTTTCCCTATGATTCTGTGGCTGTTTTTGTTATAACGTGAAAAGCCATCGGTTTCTGTAATCGGTTGGTTAGCATACTTTTAACCCATAGAAACGCTTGAAATCGTGAACTTTCTTTCCATTTGACAAGCTTTCAAAAATAAGGTAAAATGAGTTGGGATAGAAGAATCACAGTTGGGCAGAATATACTAATTATAGCAATGATGTTTGATAAATTTAAATTAACCAAATAGTTGGATTTTTAAAACTCAGGTATTTTCATGGACGTTCAGGTGCCACCTTCCCTTCTTTTCGTTTTATTTGTATTTTGTAGGAGAGCAATTAGAGCTGCGTTTAAGAACAAAACGCGGGCAGCTATCCTGGCCACTCATTGCATGGAGGAGGTGGAGGCTGTCTGTGACCGAGTGGCTATCCTGGTGTCTGGGCAGCTAAGGTGGCTGTTTGCCGCGGAGGGGGGTGAGGGGTGCAGGGCGGAGCACGTGTCTGGATTTGGAACGCTGTCATTTCAGAAACTTATAATAATACACATTAGCTTAAATGTTAAAAAACGCTCCCTTGTTTTATCAGCTTTCTGTAGAATCACTTGGAAATATGTTACTTTTTTCCAAAAATTGGCCAGCCACTCTGCGTTTGGAATTGGCTTAATTATTCAACAACTGAGAGTGTTATTTTCAGGCATGATATTTGCTGTTTTTAAAAATTGGTAGGCACTGTATGGGATTGTAACTCAGCGTATAAAATAAATAAACGAGTTCATACTCATATAGGTAAGCGATGGAGTAAGTAAATAAATGTGGGAGTAGAGACACATCTCTTTACAGAAAGATGCCAGATTGTGTAGTACCTCCCAAGTATCGCCTGGACTTAAAGCCAGTCTGTATTCTAAAGTATGGGAAGGGGTGGATAGTAACTTTACGGCAGAGAAATGGGACAAATACCACCCTAAGCAGGCAGGGCCATGTGGTCATCACATGCCCCCTGGGACGTGATGAGAAAGTACTTCAGCTCTGTGTTCTTTGCTCCAAAAACCCACACCCCAGTCTAATCATGAGAAAAACATCAGACTACCCCAAATTGAGGGACATCCTACAAAAACAGTTCTCAAAACTGTCCAAGTCATGACCAAGACCAAGAAGGATAGAATAAGAAAGTGTCCCCGAGCAGGGGAGACTGAAGAGGTGTGGCCACACAGCACAGTGGGATCCTGGGTGGACTCTGGGGCAGAAGGAGGACATGAGTGGAGAAACCGGTGAAGTCCAAGTAAAGGCAGTAAACTCAGTAATAATATACCAGCGTTGGTTTCTTAATTTTGACAAATGTGTCACGGTAATACAAGATGACAGTATTAGGGAAACTGAAGTTGGGGGAGGGGTATATGAAAACTCTGTATTATCTCTTATATTTTCACCTTTTATATAAATTGACAAGTATTCCAGTGTGGGAATTTTATTTAAATCATTCTTAAGTGAGAAATTATCTTTAAAACTGTCAGGTTATCTTATATCTGTACTTCCTTTTAAAAATTACTACAGATGTATTGGGACAGTCCAACATCTAAAGAGTAAATTTGGAAAAGGATACTTTTTGGAAATCAAATTAAAGGACTGGATAGAAAACCTAGAAGTAGACCGTCTTCAAAGAGAAATTCAGCATATTTTCCCAAATGCAAGCCGTCAGGAAAGGTAAAGATTTAAAAAAATTTAGTTACATTTCTTTGTACAGCAATAATCATAAAAATTGGTTATTGTATTATGGATTAATGAAAAAATGTAGTATAACCAATATTGGACTAATGTAGTTTGATGAATGGAGTTTTATGAAGCTGACTCATTTTTAATGTTAGCTCTTTCAACATGTAATAGTATTTAAAGTTTTTAAAGTTCTTATCCAGGAGTAATGAGAGAGTTATTTTATGGTGCATGGAAATATTTTTAAGATTTCAAATAATTTTTGTCTAAATAAGTATCAAAATAAGTTATTGGAGTTTTATTTTGAACTTTCAGAGCTTCAGAATGCATAGTAGTTATTTTGAATTTACCTGTATTTTATCTTTGCTTTCAGTTTTTCTTCTATTTTGGCTTATAAAATTCCTAAGGAAGATGTTCAGTCCCTTTCACAATCTTTTTCTAAGCTGGAAGAAGGTAAGTAATATTTGAAAAACATTGTGAGGTAGCTTTCGAATTATTAAAGAATTCTATTAAGAAGTTTAGGAGTCGGGACTCAAGTTTACTGTAGAAACTATGGTAAGTAAGAAGATGACCTTTTACTAATTTAATCTAAGCTGTAGGTAAATAGTCACACGCTAGGGATTTTGTAGATTAACTGTATTGTAGTGTAAACCTTTCACTCTGGACATCGCCGCGGTTTTTCACGTTGCATCTCTGAGAAAGTTCATCTTAATTAGCCCTCACCAGTTCAGTCCAGAAGTGGGAGCACTGAATTTCGTGAATCCTTACTTCGTATTAGACCAGAGAGGTAGCAATGGTAGCAAGACACCAGTGGCAGGCAGAGAAGGGAGAGGAAAATTCATAGTGGTAGGCATTCCTAAATCTAAGGGAGAGGAAAATTCATAGAGGGTAGGCATTCCTAAATCTAAACTTTAAAGAAGTTTATTGGATCTTGGCATTTAAAAAATAAATGTTAGTTGGGATAAAGATACCTCACCAGCAGAGAGAGGCAGTCTCCTGGGTGGGGCACGTATTCAGGTACAGGTTATTTTACGGCATTTGTAAGCTACGAAACTTCCTGGTGCTTTCTTTTTAAAAGAAAAAAAAAGTGTTACTTCATTAAATATACTTTTTTTGGTTTATTGGCTGCGCCTCACGGCGTGTGGGATCTTAGTTCCCTGACCAGGGATTGAACCTGTGCCCTCCACAGTGAGAGCACAGAGTCCTAACCACTGGACCACCAGGGAAGTCCCTCCTAGTGTTTTCTTTATGATTAAAGAGAACATTTGAAGTAATTAGGGAGAATTAAAGGAATGAATAGAAAACCAGAAATTTGATATTGGGCCAGAATGCAAACGGACCTAAAATAAGTACAGAAAAGCATGTGGACACATGACCCATGATATCCAGAACCTAGTGTAAGAAGTCCAGAGTGGACTGTACTGGGACTGGGGGATGGGAGAGACAGAGCAGGAGCAGAAGAAACGTGAAAACAGGAGGAATGAGGGAGAAGAGGAAAGGAGGGGAAAGAGGGGCTGCTTGGAAAAGGAGAGTAAGGCAAGTCCGTCCGCGAAATACGTAGCGCTTAGGGCCGTAGAGAATTGAGCGGCTGGGAGAGGAAGGAGGCAGATAGAGGACAGTGACCTGTACTGGCAGCTTTAAATCGAAATGGGTTGATTATAGAGATTAAAGCAACAACAACAACAAAAACCAGATTGTTAGCCACTCAGTAGTTATTGCCATTTTATTACTTGAAAATATTAATAAGTGAAATATTATTTTTGTATTTTAACAGCTAAACGTACTTTTGCCATTGAAGAATACAGCTTTTCTCAAGCGACATTGGAACAGGTACTATAAAGTTAAATTTCAAAAGTTCTTCTGTAGAAGAAAGTGTCCCGTATCTAATCGTTTTAGGTATATATTGGACAGGGAAGGAGATTGTGAGCCAGAGACCAATCGCTATAGAATATTCCTAAACTTTGTAAATAACAACTTGAGCTCCTCCATCTGCTTATTTTGAATAGCTCAGTATTGTTTCTTCAGTGTGAAGAAAATGAGTCATGATGGGTGGTGTTTCATATTAGCACATCTGAAATTACATTGCTTAAATATTTATAAATATTTTTGTGATGCTACTTTAATATATTAATCAAAAAATAAATAATCTATTAATCCTCTAAAGTAGCATTCATCTTTTTGTGGGATTAGTGGAGATTATTCTGTTTAAGTAATATTAACGGCAGTACATCTCTTGATACTTGAGTGGTTAATGTAACTAGGTATTGCCTTATGCTATTGCTGATTTAGTTAAAGTTTTTGTAAGATAATTGCACAGCAGAATATTGTATTCATTAATTTATTTTCATTTAGGTTTTTATAGAACTCACTAAAGAACAAGAGGAAGAAGACAACACTTGTGGCACTTCGAACAGCACACTTTGGTGGGAAAGAACACAGGAAGACAGAGTAGTATTTTGAATTTGTGTTGCTCAGTCTGTTTACTGCATTTCTTTCTTCTTCACTTTATTTTAACTTTGGTTTAAACGTTTATTGCTTGAACGGTAATTGGAGAACCATGAAAGCACGTGGGATTTTCCTGACTTCGTTAATTGAAATGCTGTTGGTTGTGTGTTTTGCTTTTCTTCAAATAAAACTTGTGTATAATGCATTGAAACTGCACGTTTGTATCTGACGTATACGGCACTGTAGTCTGTATGTGAAGTTGAATATGTGCTTTTTCACTTTTCAGAAACAGTGCTTGTGATTTTATGATTTGAAGAAATAGTGATAGAATCATCTTATTTTGAACAGTTATCTTTTAAGTTTATACCATCTTGTTACATAAGTATGTAATACCCCAATCTAAATAAAAAACGAATACATAAATAACGCATAGAACAGAGACATAAAGCAAAAGTTTGCTTCTCCTTTTTAATTTCTAAACGAAACTGAATGGAAGCTGGCGTCCTAAAAACCTGAACACTGGACAGTCTCAGTGCACGTAGAGGTCTGCAGAAGTGACATTCACTGGGTGGCACTCATCAGCCGGAATAACTGAACCGAGACCTCATTCTGTTAGGTGATTTTAGACGTAAGTAACTCAGGCGCAGTGCTCTCGCTACAGTTCCGTTGCTTACGGTAAAACTCAGAGGCGTCTCCATTATTGTGGAGACTGTGTGTAGAATCTTACTATGTAATAGCCTGATTCTTTTGACTGTTCGTGGCTAGAATGACAGACATCTATAGAGCTACAAGAATTAAGCCATACCTCCACCCCTCGTGGAAGATAGAAATTTTTTTGTCATCTTCCTTCCAAAGGGCACATTTTCTTTTATTCTAGAAATAAACTGTATTATTTGAATATCTCTCTCCTTTATAGAGTTTTAACTACATCACCGTGTAGATTTATTTAGTTACTCATCTCAGATTCACTTTGGAATGTGGTGGAATGTAAATAAGCTTTTGGGCCTTAAATTAAGGATAAGTAAACTATACAAAATTCTCTTTAATAAGAAGCCAGAATTTCACTCCCTGACAGAGTTGAAGTAAGATTATGGTTAAGACAGTCTTAGAAATATTTCCTTGTAGAGCCCACGTGTGGACTATAGATATAATATAATATAAATCCTACTAGTGGACATTATATTTCAACCAGATGAGTGAGAGTTATTAACTTTGTGAAAACAAATATATTAAGGGTGTGTTTATTGCTTTACGAAGAGCCTTAACGCACAGCAGCCACAGCAGAAGGATTTGGTGCTGAGCTCCTCTAAAGATCCAAACCCTTTAATGAAGCTATTAACTAACGTAGGTGAAACTCAAGTTTTCGCCGTCCCGTGTAATAAGACAGCTGTGCTTTTAGGCTCTAGCAGCTGAAGTACAATAGTGTACCTTTCTCAGCCTCGGTACGAGGTACATGACCGATACCTTCCTCTGTTGCTTTGGCCACACTGCTAACAGTGCAGGTACGTTACGTGCCGTCTCAGAGGTCTGTCTTCTAACTAATCTAAATGAGCTGTTTTACACAGCCTCTGGTCGGATTCCACAGCCTGCAGCGGAGTTGCCTCCCTTCTAGGATCCAGTGGCCGAGTGCGTTCAATCTTCTGTTATCAGGGCACTTGCTTCAGGATACCTACCTTTTGGTTCTTCACCTGAGAATCTCGCTTTTCCATCTTTAGTAAAAGTTGTAACTTTTAAACTACAGTACTACACGATGAAGACAAGTAGGAAGCCTTGGAAAGAAAATCTTTACCTTTGTAGATAAATTAGTAAATAGCACATTGTATTTTCTAAGCAAGTCATTGCTAACCGGTGCCGTAAAGAGATATCTTTTAGTGTCTAATATTCATGTAAATACCCAGGGTTTCTTTTTTTTTGGGGGGGGGGTGTTTGTAGCTCTGCTGACCAGTCATAATCACGTTTCCTATCTATTAAGTTCATTCAGTGACTTCACTATTATTGTGCTCTTGTAAGCATTTTTTTTTAAAAAGGGCTTTTTAAAAAGTTTTTACATACTTAGCGTGAATATATTTTGGTCATGAATTAAATTATTTTAATTTAATTAAAATTAAAATGTAGGAGTGTTCTGTTCCCATTTTTTCACAGTAAGAGAATTTTTTCTATTCAGAAGTATAATTTAACTACTACTTAGGAAAACAAGGGTAAGTGGGGTGGGAAGAAAAGGACACAGCAGGTCAAATAGGAAATTTATTGACAGTGTACAGTTCAAAATGTCTTAAATTATAATCTCAAAATGTTTTTCTGTACCAATACAAATAAATATAAATACATATATTGGGAAAAATTAGAAAAAGCCACATCACCTGCCTTATATTTTCCACCCACAGTCAAATCTTAAAAGTGAACACCCGAACTTCACAGAGCGACCGTGGTTCGTGACTAATAACGCAAACATCTGTCTGCAGCGTTAGGAACGAGGCCTGAAAAACACAATGATGAGCGTCCTTTACATTTCTCTTTGTGAGCTCTTAATCTTTCTCCCAGCTTGTTCTCAGTAAAAGGCCGTGGGTTTTCTTTAAAGCCTTTTTTTTCCTTTAAATTGGCCCAAACTATCTAAAACCAATATTTTTATCAGTAAGATGTTTTTAGAGTAATTTTATTCAACAGACATCTTAGTGGTCAAGTTTCAAGCAGTGGGTTCTTTGGAGAGAACAGTAACTATCCACTTTGGCCATGTAAGATCTTACAGTCTAGTGGGAAGAGGTGAGATACTTACGTACTTTAATGTAACACGACAGATGCTTTGCTAGTGGTAGTAACACTTTTATTGGGGCACAATTCTCTTTAGGGTAAGTGTTGTCATGCTTTTATTCTGTTGGTCACACAACATTTTCTTCTAAATGTGCTCTGAATTTGAGGAAAAATCATGCTGTATTTTTATGTAACATAAATACACATTAATTTTTTTTTAATAGAAATGCTTACCCCTCGTGTATTTTTAATATTCCTAACATTGATTTTTCATTTTCTTTCCTGAAAGAACATGTTACATAAAATGAAAGAATCTATTCTCAGGTGAATAATTTTTATATCAGCTATTCTTATAAGGTAAAAGTTTACTTATTTTTCATTCATAATGTGTTATATGTAAGTAATTATGCTGCCATTTAAGAAAAATAAATATGATTATGTTATTAGTAATAAGCTTTAAGAACTGAAAACAAGACAACCCTTCATTTTGTATGAAATGGATTCTTTGTTATTTAGTGTCGATAAACAAATAATGAGTGTCTCATATTAAAAATGAAGAAAAAACCTGGCACTAGAATTGTTAGTAATTTATTTTTAGTATCTGTGGGGTTTTTACAAGAATGTTCAAGGGGGAACATTGACAGTTACTTGTGTTTTAATTCATATTCATATTTTAATCTTAAACTAGATATTCTTTAGATCTTTTTATCTCAAATCTATTTTGTGAAAATATAAAGCAATCATTTTTACTTACATTTTATTACATTTAACAAATTAAATTATTCCCAAATATTTAATACATATTTATCATTTTCCTTAGAATGTTTGAATAAATTGATTCTCTTAACACTTAGGTACGATTTTAAATTTAATGAACCAATTTTTCTCAAGTACCTAAAGCAGCTCTTGCAAATCTAATTCATCAGATAAAGCAAATTAATAATTTTAAGCACCTTAAAAATAGCATACTCAAAACTACATGATTAGAAAGCTTGCTTGCATAAATACAGCTTGCTTGCATAAATACAGAATTTATAAATAAAGCTTGCTTGCATAAATACAGAACTTATACACTTGCATAAATACAGAATTCCAAAAAAAATCAGTAATTTAAAGTAATTTTTTTTAATTGGAATATAATTGCTTTACAATGTTGTGTTAGTTTCTGCTGTACAACCATATGAATCAGCTATATGTATACATATATCCCCTCCCTCTGGGACCTCCCTCCCCCCTCCCCCCTTCCCACCCATCTAGGTCATCACAGAGCACCGAGCTGAGCCCCCTGTGCTCTACAGCAGGTTCCCACTAGCTATCTGTTTTACACATGGTAGTGTATATATGTCAATCCCCATCTCCCAATTCATCCCATGTCTACACACAGACCTTCCCAGGGTCACAACCGTTGCCAATAAAAGGGCCATCTCAGGTCACCGAAGTTCACCTCTTGATAACTTGAGACTAAGAGGTGGGTGATGCTGGTGAGATTGCCCAGGTAAAGACTGGAACTGCTCAAGGGCGTAATTACAGTAAATGCTAACATAAGCATAAAACCCGCATCTACCCTCAAAGAGTAAGCTGGCAACTGTTCAGGCGACTGCTTTTTTATGAGCTTCTAGCTGTGACTTAACAGTTTCAGGTTTTTGCAGCCCAGTGCTTTTTCCTAAGACAAGGTATCACTTAAGTTTTATTGTCAGGTTGCATCTAAATTCGTGGTAATGGGATTTTCCAAGTTCTGCGTTGTAACTATAGTGTAACCTTCTTAGTTGAAGACTGGCTAAATGAATCCCTCACTTGGGTTGCAATTTTATTTCCCTTTAATTTGTAACGCTTCTGTGTCTCATTAACCACAATACCGTAGTCATTTATTAACAGTGTGATATCACTACCGTTCTGCACCACATTATCTAACTCTTATTGTAGGAAAAGATATTGAATGCTAATTCTCTTGTTTATGCATTGGCTCGTAATTTCTTTGGCCACATTATACTGTTGACATTATTAAGTAATTATTATGTAATTGATACTTGTTTTCCGTTGACTGCATCCAAACACGTCAAAAGTATGTGAAATCGAGTCTGTGACTGAATGAGATCAGAAGTGTTCTCGGTCCAGCTTTATAAATTGATAAACCCTTAATTCTAATGTCAACTATATTCCTTAATTTTTAAAGGCACTTCTGCTTTAATTTTTTTTTGTTTATAAATTTACTTATTTTGGGCTGTGTTGGGTCTCCGTTGCTGTGCACAGGCTTTCTGTAGTTGCGGCGAGCAGGGGCTACTCTTCGTGCGCGGGCTTCTCATTGCGGTGGCTTCTCTTGTTGCAGAGCACGGGTTCTAGGTGTGCGGGCTTCAGTAGTCGTGGCACGTGGGCTCAGTAGTTGTGGCTCCCGGGCTCTAGAGCGCAGGCTCAGTAGTTGTGGCGCACGGGCTTAGTTGCTCCGCGGCATGTGGGATCTTCCCAGACCAGGGCTCAAACCTGTGTCCCCTGCATTGGCAGGCAGATTCTTAACCACTGCGCCACCACGGAAGTCCCTGCTTTAATTTTTAATGAATAGACAATATACACAACATGATTCAAAATTTTAAAGTAAAGATTAAAAACTAAAAAAGTAAGTCATCCTTGCTCTTCTGCTCTTTAAGGAAAGAATAAATCTTCCTACAATCTAAAAAATGGAAGTTCTGATCTTCAAATATATGCAAGTCTAGCTTCTATTTGGCTGGTTAGAGAAATACAACTTTAAAAGGGTGGTTGTAACCACTAAGTATGCATGCTTCAGAATTTACCCTCCCCAAACCAAGACATTAGGTAGTCCTTGAGAACTGCGACGGTGTCCAAAATCTTTAAGGTTTAAATGAAGATTGCTTTTCGTGTATCATTCGTGTGTTCACAAATATTGTATTGCCTGCCTCTTTTGAATCAGCACTTACAAACACTGGGGATACGTAGCTGAAATAAAAAATCTCTGCCCTCGCTGAACTTCCAATATAACAGAATGAGACAAACTACCAAAAACTACGTATGTATATAATGCATTAGATGCTGAGAAAAGAAGATAAGGAATGTTGGAATGGAGTGGATGTTGCAGGTGAGTGACGGTCACACCACACTGAGCCGGCAAGCTGGGGAGTGAGCAGTGTAGACAGAGGGACGGCAAGTGCCAGGGCTCCGAGGCACAGTGTGTGGCTTGTTTGAGAGCAACAGGACCTGTGAGGCTTGAGTGGACCGGTCAAGCCGGGGGCACTAGTAAAAGGGATGCCGTGGTGGGGAGGATTAGGGGGAGAAAGAAAGACCTGGTAGGAGGCAACTGCATCTGATTAGGCAAGAGGTTGAGTTGAATCAGGAAGTGGTGAGAAATGGTTGGATTCTTTGGGAGGATTAGGGGGAGAAAGAAAGACCTGGTAGGAGGCAACTGCATCTGATTAGGCAAGAGGTTAAGATGAGTTGAATCAGGAAGTGGTGAGAAATGGTTGGATTCTCAACGTTTTGAAGGTAGAGCTAGGATGGCGCGGTGGGAAAGAGAGTCACCGGCCCCAAGTTTTCTTTTGTCTGAGCTACTGGAAGGGTGGAATGGTCCTCAGTTATTATCTCTTTGACCTCATCTTCTATTAACGTCAGATGGGATGAAGAGCATGAAAGTTCAGGTTTAAGGATGTGGGGGAAAGATTGGGAATAGGTTTTAAAGTTTGAGATGCTCGTTAGACGTCTGAGTGGAGAGGTCCAGTAGGTAAAGGAAATGAACATCTGAAGCAGTGTTGGTTTCGGCAGCGGCTCCTAAGCTGAGAATCACAGTGGCGTAAAAAGTGCAGAATGTCTTAGCAGTAGTAAAATGGATAACGTTCAGGTACGACGCCGGAAGTCAAGGATCCCATCCAGACAAAGGCAATTCTGAGAACACGTTTGAGACCCAGTGTTCTCATGTCTGCAATGTTCTGGGCTTTCTGTCTGCAGTCCCTGAATTTATGATCAGAATAGACACACTTGGGAGTTGGCATAACCTGCTTTGTCAGATGTCCCCTCAGGAGAAAATATCCCTCTTTGAGAACACCGATATAATGCATAGATTTGAGTTGAAAATAGATTCATTTACCCAAAGGTTTCCGTGGAAAAGTTATCTTTAACACATTTCTGTGGGTTTTGCACACACAGGTAATGTTCCACATTCTGCTCAAGGGCGGTGGGTTCCTGGTTCTGGTCCACTCGGATTAAGGTAGAAGACACATCTTTTAAATTCCGATTTTTAAAATACAGATGTTGTATCAGAGTTCGATAGAATCCATCTGCAAACTTATTCTGAAGGTCTTTGTGTACATATTGGAAGGCTTCTCTTAGTGCTGTTTTGAGTTCATCTTGGATTATCTTTTGGTTATTTTGTGACCTATCTTCTTCTTAACACGTCAGGTTATTTTTCTGCTCCTCTTAAGCCATTTCTTAATGAGGTTCCCAATTGGGGACTGTTCGTTTGGGGGCGGGGATCACTATCTACAGGCCTTCATTATGAATATTAGAAATGTGTGTCCGAGATAAACATAACTGTCTATACAGAGCCACGCGTCTGTGTATCTTTGCTTACATCTTGAAGTTCAAGGTAAGAACCTTAAAAAAGTCCTACTGGCTCTATTTGACTTACGGTCATTTAAATCAACACATATACTGTTACTGCAAGATGCAAACCCCACGATCTTGTCTTGGGCTTCCTGGATATTCTCGTGCAGTAGGAGATACAAGGCCTATCCAGCAGACTACTGAGCAAATAAAATTGAGGACTAAATTGTATTAAAAAGCCACTGCAAGTTTCTCGGTCATTTTAGTGTAATTGAAAGTCAAAAGAAATTAGAATAACAGCTTACAGTTTAAATTCAAAGCTGGAGGAGAATGAATCTCACACTGGAAATGTGGCAATGCCAGGGAGTTTTTTTATTCAAAAACGTTTTATCTCAGACTTCATAATTAAGGTCCAGTCTCCCCGCGACCACCACCGCAGAGATGGTTAGACGCCCAGTTTCCAATCCTGCCAGGTGTGAAAGCAACACAGTACAGGCTGCAAGTGCCTCGTGAAGAAACGGCAAAATGGGAAGCCTCTGGCCACCAGATGGCAGCAGAGGGCTGTGCTGCAGGGGCCCCGTCCCCATCCAGAAAGGGGTGGATGGAGGCAGCGCAAGCCGTGGCCGAAGAAGAGCCCAAGCTGGAGCCAGCAAGTCAGCCTGGGAAGCCGGAGCCTAAACTCCACGGAGCAGAAGGGTCATCCTTGTGCTAGTTCATTTGGGAAACAGGAGACAGCAAGGTTCAGAATGTCAGAACAAAGAACATGTGATGAGCGAGCCAGAGAAGTCCCCGCAGGACAGCCAGAGGTTAGAAAGGACCGGAGCTGTGTGCAGCAAGAGCTTGAGACTGGGTTTTAAACCATCAGTGTTAAATCTCTCCTTTGGTCCCTTTAAGGAGCCACAAAAAGTAAACCTTTCAGGGACTCTCGAAAAGACAGGCAAGGAATCCTCTGTTAATCTCTCATCCCGAAAGTCGATGTTATTGGCAACCGGGATGATGGGGAGATGGATGGGCAGAGACGGGAACACAGAACCTCCAGGAAACAGGTTCTCCAGGGCCCACTGGCAATAAAGATATAATCACAGTCTGAGTTTTACTGCTCCCCCTAATGGTAAAACTAGTGATACCCACACATGTGAGAAAACTCAGTTTATCTTCTTCCCGTATAAATGAGGACTTAAGAATGTCCATGATAACGTTCAGGCGGGAGAAAGCATCAAGACGAGTCAAAAGTGTCATTTTATTGGATTCTCAAGTCTGAGAACCACGGGTGTTGACTATCGCATTTAATCCTTACATCAACCCCGAGAAAGAAGGATGTTTATTTTCACCTTCCACTTTACAGCTGGAAACTCTGAGGCCAGAGAAGTTAAGTGATTTACCCAGTGACCCTGAGTTCCTAAGTGGCTGAGCTGGGATTTGAACCCAGGCAGTGTGACATCAGGGCTTATTTTCTCCACCCCTTCCTGCCATAAAGTGACACTTGGCCCTGTCATGGCATCTGGCTTCTGTCTTGCGATACTTGCAGAATACCGAATTCACTAGTGGGAGCCCCACGCGTGGCAGGCAGACCTCTCAGGGGTGTTCACGCACTCCCACACACGGGGGGGGTGCACGTTGCCGAAGGTGGCCGGTGGTGGCTGAAGTCCCACCATTTGTCTTGTCTTCCTGCCAAGTCAGCTGAAGGTAATCAGCCAGCAGTGGTCGGTTGTGAAATGCACAGTAAAACGAGAATCAGTATTAGCTACAGCGGTGATTTTCAGGCTTGAATGTGTCCAAATTGCCTGCTTCCAGAAGATCCTGGTTCAAGCTAAACCAGAGGGGTCTGGACAAAAGTTGTGAAAGGCCTGGAGAAGGAAACCGTTCTCTGGAGTTTTTAGCAACTTCCCCCGGGAGGCTCCTGAAAATTAATTCTACCTGACTTAGATGCCGTTCGCTCACTTCAATAAGCCACATTTGTGAAGAATCCATAATTGGAAGATTCTTTTACCGTGGTAAAGAAGTCTTACATCACCCTGAGGTGTTTGAGTGACTGGGGTATAGTGAACAGCCCCCAGGCTGGACTGAAGTTCAGGCACAAGCTTTGTAGTGGGTCAGTCTGTCAATGATTAAATTCATTTTCTTTTGTTCTTAAATTCCTACATTGGGCCAGACACTAGCTTAGGAGCTGGGGAAACGGAGGCTAACGATACAGAGTCTTGACTTTACAGGGCTTAGAGTGTTTGGGGGAGTTACACAGAAAGTAACTGGTGTATTCCTTATCCATTTTTGCATAACAAATCATCCCCAAATGTAGCATCTTAAAACAATGTACATTAATCAACTCACAGTTTCTCTAGGTCAGAAATCTGAGCATAGCTTAGCTGTGTGCTTTTAAAATTAATGAGCAAACGGAGAAAAAAAGGGCAATTTGGAGGAAGCGGAGACTATAGAAGGAAATACCAACTACGAAAGATACAGTTAATACAGCACCGTGAAAAGAAACAGGATATTATAAAAGAGTCAGAGGGTGAGACTACATCAGGAACAATCGGCTTTATCCCAGGAATTCAACTTCAGAGAATCGTGAGAATTGCTAGAAAACAGAAATCGCAAAACTGTCAATCGACGCAGATTAACGTTTGGTTTAGAAAATTCCGAAGTTTTCCAATCAGAATAAACAAGAGAGCTCCGCAGAGCTCAAAACTAACGTGCAAAATGAACCCTGCTCCTCCAGGCCAGCAACAATTAATTAGAAAATGTTAAAAAATAGATCCTATCACGTTTGTAACGGAAACTCTGTGCTACGCAGAAACGCATCTTGCAAAAGGCACGGAAGACTTTGAGGGCAAAACATGTGACTTTTCTTGAAAGACGTAAAAGTGACCCAAATACACGAGTTTCATCACGTTGCGGGGAGGGCGGGATTCACGGTGAAACAGAAGTGAATTCTCTTAAACGTCAGCTGTGAGGGCCAACAGCCGCTAGGGTGTGGGGGGGGAAGGTCACGGGGAGGACGTGACCTCTGGTTGACCCGCGAGCCGCCCCGCCCCTCCCCCACCCTAGAGGGTGCCTTCTGTCCGCGGGCCCCACCCGGCGGGACTCCCAAGGGTGCGGCCCTGCGAGCGAACAGAACGCGTGGTGTGTCGTTGAGGCCATGAGGACGCGACTGAGGCCCCTGGCCAGGCCTGGAAGACTCTGGCGGCAGAGGCCCCGCCCCTTGCCCCTTCCCCGCCCCACGCGTGCCTGCCCCGCGCTCTGGTGATTCTCGAATATTCCAGACCCTCGACCAGCAAAAGGTTACGACTCCCCCCCAGAGGCTCAGCGGCTGGCTGGCACGTTTCAGCAATCAAGTGCTTTCGGCTGAGATTGGGCCTCTGACTCGGGGAAGGACGGATGGGCCGGTCGTCTCTGGGCGTTTCCGTGAAGCCAAGACGGAGGGTGCTGAGCTGCCCCTCCCCCGGGGGCTTGGGTTTGCAGGGGAGACGGTAGGTGCCCCTGTCGGGAGCAAAGGGTCAGACCTCAGGCCCAGGACCCAGAGGGAGGAAGAAGGCTAAGGAGACGATTGAGAAAAGAGAGCTGGGAAAGGGGGCCTCCTGCACGGTTGGTGGGGCTGCAGACGGGTGCAGCCGCTGTGGACACCAGCGTGGAGGCCCTTAGAACCTAAAGACGGAGCCGCCACGTGATCGTGCAGTGCCACTCCCGGGCGTACCTCTGGAGAAGACTCTAATTCGAAAAGATGCGCGCACCCCAGTGTTCATGGCGAGCGGTCCTGTTCGCAGTAGCCAAGACGTGGAAGCCGCCTAAGTGTCCATGGACAGAGGACTGGATCAAGAAGGTGTGCATACATGCGGCGGAATAGTGCTCAGCCATAAAGAAAAATGAAATATTGCCATTGGCAGCAACATGGGTGGACCTAGAGAATATATACTTAGTGCAGCAAGTCAGAGAAAGACAAATGTTATCTGATGTCACCTACATGTGGAATCTAAAAATTAACACAAATGAATCTATATACAAAACAGAAACAGACTCACAGGTGTAGAAAACAAACTTATGATTACCGAAGGGAGAAGGCGGGGGGAGAGGGATAAATTAGGAGTATGAGCTGTTGGTTTGTTTGTTTGGATGAGTGGTTTGTGGGCTCTTAGTTCCCCATCCAGGATGGAACCCAGGCCCTCGGCAGTGAAAGTGCCAAGTCCCAGCCACTGGGCTGCCAGGGAACTCCCAGCAGTACGGGTTTAACAGATACACATTGCTATTTGTAAACTAGATAAGCAACAAGAATTTACTGTAGAGCACAGGGAACTATATTCAATATCTTGTAATAACCTATAATGGAAAAGAATCAGAAAAAATATATATATATAAAATGGAATCACTTTGCTGTACATCTGAAACTGACACAATATTGTAAATCAACTATACTTCAACTAAAAAAAGAAATATAAAAAAATTAGATATCTGAGACATGTACTGAGGGGGGCTGGGTTAACGTCACGTAGCATGGTCACGCGTAAATCCAAGTGTGGAGGATGTAAGCATTGTGACCCGTAGCAGTGCTTCACCGTCATCAATGCACAGAGGCCTGGAACAGGAAAGGTTGGCTCCTGTTATAAACGTGGAACAGAGGCCTGTGGCCTTTTTGTCACCTGTCCAAGGTACATAGCCGGCGAGCGACAGCTTGGAATGTAGGCCTCAGACTCCTAACCCTGTAACCGCTTCACTGCACCATGTTGGAGATTACAATCCTTAAAGTTACAGAAGTAGAAAAATTATCCTTTCAGTTTAGTTACTAAGAAAGTGTGTGTGTATTATGATATCATTTTAGTTGTTTTGTCCACCCGGTAAAATAAATGTCAATAATGTCTGGGGTTGGAGCTAGGTTAAATATTTTGTGTTTTCCTGTTCGTGGACTTTTACTTCAAGCAACGAGTGGGAAAACAAGAAGAGAAATGTGACTCACAGCAGGGAGGCAGTGCAATTAAAGTCAAAGAAAACATTTATTTCCATATTCTTTTTTTTTTTTTTTTGTGGTACGCGGGCCTCTCACCGCCGCGGCCTCTCCCGTTGCGGAGCACAGGCTCCGGACGCGTAGGCTTAGTGGCCATGGCTCACGGGCCCAGCCGCTCCGCGGCATGTAGGGATCTTCCCGGACCAGGGCACGAACTCGCGTCCCCTGCATTGGCAGGCGGACTCTCAACCACTGAGCCACCAGGGAAGCCCTATCTCCATATTCTTAATGAAAATGGTGATCACCTGAAGAGTCTCTGAGTGCTTCACCCTCTCTCCTTCACTTTCATGAGTGGTTATTAACTTGTGTACACATCCCAAGAAATGTATGGATTACAGTTAAAATCGTGTAAGCAGATTTTCAGGGTTGATAAACAGGGGTTATTTAAATTCTGAGAACGTCCAGCATTTGTAGCTAAAAAAAAAAATATTCTGCCCATCTAGTCTAAACTCTTAAGCTATTTAAATGAATGTTAGATACCGTTTTTTTTAGCATAATTTTCACAGTGGTAGTTAAGCGTGAGTGGGTTTGGAGTCCAGACACTGCTCTGGACGCACATATTGGCTCTGCCTCTATTTGAGCATCTGCAAATTACTTCGACTTTCAGTCTTGCATTTCGAATCTGTGAACTGTGTACAAATATAGTACCAACTTCACAGCTTTGCTTTGAGGGTAAATAAAATAATTCATTTTAAACCCTTAGCATACCTTCTAGCACGTAGGAATCAGCCAGTACAGAGAACCACTTCACTGAAGTGCAGTGAGGTCTTCGGTAAAGTTTTCTCGTGTAAATGACTGTGATTTCTGCGATCCTCACTTTCTTTCTCTGTTCAACGTCCTTTCCTTTGAATCTGCTCTTTCTTGTTGTGGCTGTTGAATTTTTAATCATTCAAAGTTAACATAGACTTACTCAGAACTGGGGGTTTTGTTTCTCCCTTTTTGAATCTGATCACTTTTTTGCATATGCCAGAAAGGTAGAGTAATAAACAAATACCACGTGACACACACTTAAGGACCAATCCACAGCTGCATCCTTCCTGTGGCACAATTGGACTAGAAGAAAGACCTGGGAAGAAAACAACTCACCAAGTAAAGAATGTATTTGGCAGGCTTGTTACACGCAGACCATGGCCTGTTTTCAGAAGCCAAACTGAATGAAAACAGCTTTAAAAGAGGCAAGCATTTGTGAAAAAGTCCTTGAAGGATTCTTAACTGTTCTTCTGGACAAAAAGAAACCAGTGAATCAAAGGTGCTTCTCAGGTCCTCACTCCTATTTTCCTGACAGTAAGTCAAACTTGTTGTTTTTACCTTTGACTCTGTATAAGGTAATTAAGGCACAAAGGACACAGCCAGAGCCAAGCATCTTGACTGCCATTGTTAAATTATTATATTGTTCTGATACTTCTAAATTATTCTGTATTTTATATTGTAGACCTAAGGAGTGATTTAATTTTTTAAACTCAGTCAAATCGTATTTTAGCATGATAGTAAAATGGAAGATAGACTCAGAAGTGTGTGTAAATATAATTAATATTGTTGAGTGTCAGATTGACACTTCTCAGGTTGGCCGTCTGAGAATTTGCAGAGTTCAACTTCTTGGGAATGTGTGTGCGTTAGGACAAGTTGCTTCTCCCTGTGGGTTCTTTTTCATGAAGATGGGGGTTTTTCCTTAGACACTTTCTCACGTTAGAATTTAGAGATGATTTAGTATTTGGTAGCTTTAGCTTTTTATCAAAAAAAAAGGAAATCCAGCAAGTTCTCTAAACATTGTAATTTGCTTATAACATCAACATTTATTCGAATGCGTTTAAGTCACCAGAGCTGTGATACCAAATGATCATCTCCGGAATTTTAAATTGAAAACACAGAAGGATTCCCTGTTACCCATCATGATTCTACATGTATCATATACTCCAATCATACTAGCTAACCAATGTTTCTGGTTTTCATCTGTATGTATCTGACATACTTTCTTCTTAAAGGGAGACCCATGAGTTTAAAGAGGAGAAATGAGTTCTTTGGGATTCTAAGAATGACTGTAAAATGATTCAGCTTTCCTTCACTCAGTGGTTTCCTAGATGTCATCAAATAAGCACACAAGAGCGACCCTTTCGAAGTGCAGACTGCTGCTTGTGGGCAAATCTCTGACGGACAGAAAACTGGAGACGGTTTTACTTCTGTTATAACTTTTTTTAAAAAAAAACGAAGTCAAGGGCAAAGTCTGTTTTGGATTCTAAACATTACTAACATCTTATTCTCCGATTTACTTTATTTATTTATTTAAAAATTTTTACTGGAGTATAGCTGCTTTACGATGTTGTGTTAGTTATTTACTCTAGGTTGTTGTAATGTCAAGATGTGGCAGAAAACTTTACTTTTGAGACAAGACACACCATAGCCCTCATCTAGCTCATAACCAAAGCCTGGAGAGAAAGGCCCACAGGCAGGATATTTTACATTCATTAATATTTTATACTCTTCAAAAACTAGTGAATGTGTGTTACTATAATGTCAAATAAGGCATTCAACGAGGGCATCCGGGAGCATGTTTTCAAAGTGTTCAGAAGCTATTTTTGGTAACTGGATTTATTTTTTATTTTTATTTTTTTGCTCTTTTTCTTGCCTGGTTGTTGCTGTGTGATAGTTACTGTCTCTTCTCTTGATGAACAGGACAAAATGATAAACAAAGAGAGGCACGTGTGTCAACAAACTCAGGCCCTTCTGTCTAAGAATTTTCTTAAAAAATGGAGAATGAAAAAGAGAGCCTATTGGTGCGGTTCACGATATGTATTTAGTGAATGAGAATCCATCATTTCATAGTATGCCGTTTTTAGTGCTTTTTGACGTTCACACGTTCGATGGGCTAGTTGATTTGGGGCTGTAAACATAATATTTTGCAAATGTTGCAGAGTAGGGTAATATTTATGTCAAAAGGCAAAATTAACTAATGGGCTCATATGTCAGTTCCTGAAAAACAAAGGAAGTAACATTTTATTGAATAGAGCTAGCCGTTCTCCAAGTAAGTCATCCACTTGAATCTGTGGAGTGATTCAGACTTACCCCGGGCAAACTTCAGTAGTAGGAAAAAAAAGAAATTAAAAAAAGCCAGGCAAAATGAAATAGATTTTAATGGTTGAATCATAGCACTCTACTGGGGACATTTGGATAAGATTCTGTTAATTGGTAGGGCTGGGGGGAAAAAAATTACGAGCAACAGTAGAGAACTTTGGGGGGATTTGTTGTGAAGACTATACTTTTACAAACATAAGAGTGGTTTCAGGATCCAGATCACTGATTGTCAGCATCTTTGCGCGCTCTTTAGTTTCTAGTATAAGGACGTGCACATCAGCACAAAGAGGTTTGCTGTATGTTCCCATGAGGTCTATCTGGGGCCACCTTGGCCACAAAGAGGCTGTGTTCTGTTGAAAAAGAGCCAATAACATTTCTTTTTTCTATTAAAAATTTTTTTTTATTTTTAAAAATATTTTTTTAAATTTTATACTGAAGTATAGTTGACTTACAATGTTGTGTCAGTTTCAGGTGTACAGCAAAGTGATTCAGTTATACGTAGACATATATTTATTCTTTTTCAAATTCTTTTCCCATTTAGGTTGCCAATAACATTTGGATGGGAGCTAGCAGAGTTCACGCCATCCTTAGCTCCTAAAGCAATTCACTTCTAATATTTTAGTGGCTGTGTTGATAAAGGGTACACTTACAGGGATCACCCAACGTAACCTTTAAAAAAACTTATTAATAATGTTTAAAATCTCAAAATGCAGAAATGCTAGTCCAATGAACTCACATCCTATCCTTCACCCACCTGCTAACATCCTGCCGTGTTGGCTTCCTCTCCCCATCTCCCCTCAACTCCCCTCTTAAAATATATGACACTGGACTGCTAAAGCCTTCAGCTGGCATCTACGAAAATTAAGGGCATATTCTCCTTCGTGACCGCTAGTACACTTTATAAAGTTAGCAATAATTGCATAGCATCATCGAATTCCGTGTCCAAATTCAGTTTCCTAAAATTGCCCCCAAACGTCTCTTAAAGTTGGTTTGTTCAAGCGAGGCACCAACCAGACCAAAACTGTTCTCTTGTTGAATACCCACGTTCTGTATTTACCTGATCGCTTCTGCATTCTGTGATTGAAGTCACTCCTTTCCCATCTACGTTTCTTTTTTATTTATTTTTTATTAAAGCAATTTTTTTTAATTGAGGTATAGTTGATTTACAACCACCTACATTTCTTGCAAACAGAATTTAGATCAAAAAACTGGATTTTGACTTCAGGTTAAACCCTTTGGACAAGAATATCTCCTATGGGATGCTATGTAATTATATTCCATCAATATGAGGGCATACAATCAGCAGTGGTTCTACTATTAGGGGAGCTGTATTTCTAGATTAAGATCAATAGACATTTTTGATATTATCTCAAAGTTGTATGTTTTTTGAAATGGTGTTTTCTTTAAAGGATAGATAGTAACTGGGAAAGGAAGGAAGTTGGAGGGTGAAATGACACCATGCTCGGTGACAATACTTTCTGTCTTAAAATGTGTTTGCCTGTTTCTCACTGCTCTGGACCACACGATAACTTAGCTCATTTTTCTTCTTTCATGTGCTGGAGGAGCGGACCACAGTGCTGCTTCTGGGGCTCTCTTTGTGCTTCTTTTCGGCGCTCTTCAAAGCTACTCATTTTCATGAACAGCCTCTTCAAGTCCTGGGACGCGTGGATACGTTTAATGACTTTGATCTGGCGGTGGTGGCCTACACGGAGGCTAATGGATAAGATGGCTTTGGCTTCCTTTATGAAAGGCGTGTTGTTCAGTGACCCGCAGTTTCACTATCATGCAACGTCTTCGTGTTTAAATTGAAGTTTGTTTTGCAAATTGAGTTTATTTACCCAGCCTGTGGGTTAGTGGTTTTCGACTGGCTGCAGGATCCTCATTTCATATGCGGTGGAGGGGTTGCTGTGGACCTGCAAGTAAGGGCGCCTCTCCAAGGGAAATAGATTTAACGGGGGGCTTTTTAAAGAGCATCCACACCTCCCACCCTCTCGTCCTGGAAATCTGTGGTGTCGTGAGTCATTATCATTGTGCGTATGTTGCATGCTCCAAGAAGTAAGGTTGGAGCAGGAAAACAAGGTTGGACCCTATGCTAGATGACTGCACCCTTTACCCCTGGCCACTTTGCCCCGTTCTTTTTTTCTTCATTGCAGCTTCTGGAACCCTGACTTACGCACGCCTCGCTTACCCACGCTGGGCACGGGCTCTCCTGCCCAGTGTGGATTCTGCCCAGACCTGGCGCTCCGTGCATCCTCCGTGTGGTCCCTGACCTCATCTCTTTGTAACTCCGGAAGCATTTACACGAGCCTCGGAGACTAGTCCTTGCTGCACGCAGCAAGCCACCTGTGCTTCCAGCCCCGAGTCTCAGGGCTCATCGGACTCTCTCCTTTTCTTATAGAAACACCCAATGCCAGCTACCAGGCCAGCCCGGCCTGGTCACAGCGCCTCTTTCACTGTCTCGGTCTGTATCCTTCTAACTCTTGCTGTTCTGACCTTGACAGGATTTGTATAACCTCTAGAGAAAAATCAGTGAAATTTGCATTGGCCTCATAAAAGTTTCACGGCCTTTTACTCTATGTTGGGAAGGCTGAGTAGTTTTGAAAGATGCAGCCGCCCTATGAAAATGAGTATCTGTTTCTTCTTCACGTAGACATCATCCTGCCTGGGACTTAAACACTGTGCTAAAAGGAATAAAAGTGTTAGGACATAAAACATGCAAAAATAAAAAAGTATTAAAAAGGAGGCCATAAATTGGACTTCGTAAATTATTAGCGGACTTATTAACCACCTGTTGGGCGGATTGCTTCTGCAGATTGTAAACTCATTCATTATAAATGTTGTGTGAGCTTAATTCTTAAGTTAGTGTCCTTGACTCCAAAAACTCTCTGTGGGCTCTAACTTTACTTCTGAGTTTTGTACTCTGGTTCTTTGCATGCAGTTTATTTCTACTGGCATACTATTTTCACGTGAGAGAAATCCGTTTCTAATCTTGGCAGGGAAAAACCCCACCAAATTCTCAAGTATTTTTATTGGTTATTTAAAATACTTTTTCTTTCTAATTTTAAAATTATTTTAATTACCAAAGTAATAGCCAGCCTAAAAAAGTTAAGCGATATAAACTTGTATGAAGCAAACAATGAGAGCTTTTGCCCTCATCCTGGCCACCATTTCCCTCCCTATAAATTTGTGTTGTATCTCTTCTGGACTGTATGCACACAAGCATACACACGGTCACATATATAGACATATATTACTCTATACACATAGGCACGCTAACTCAGTTTTTATTTACTTAAATGGGGATTACGATTACGCTAAAAAATATGTTGCCAGTTGGTTTTCTAAAAACAATACAGTTGACCCTTGAACCACAGGGGGTTTAGGGGAGCCCACCCTCCAGGAAGTCGAAAATCCAAGCAATTTATAGTCGGCCCCCTGTATCTGTGTTTCCTCAGCATCTGAGGTTCCTCCACCCACCGTTCTGCCTCCTCAGATTCAACCGATTCCTGGGTAGTGTAGTAATGCAGTTACTTTTGAAAAAAACGCACATATAAGGGGACCCATGCAGCGGAAACCTCCACTGTTGAGGGTCAGTGGTGTATCATTCACATCTTCTCACGTATTCACACTGAACTTAAAACAACAGGAAAGACTTTCAGCCCTTAACTTAGAGGCACCTCTCTGGGATAGTATATAACACCAATAATTTTATGGGAACCCTAAGCGATTGCAACTTGGTTTTGTGTCCTCTAATAATAAGTTTATATGATTAATTATATTTTTTTACACATGGCAGGAAGAACAATCGTTGGGACTCCTGATGAAGAAACCATGGACATAATACTCGCAAAAAACTACTCTGAAATGGTGGGAATCGTGTTTAATGATACTCGCTCATATTGGCTGAAGTTTAGCTGGGGACATAGAATCCCAGTTATGAGAGAACACTTTGAATACTCAGGTAACTACGTGAGAATTGATTCCAATCCTTTTTGCTACTTCATCGAATCCCCTATTGGGAATGACTGATAGAAAAATTAATAAAATCAAGAAAGGAAGTAATATACTTTTTGCTCCTGAACTTACTGGTAAGTTTTTGTTACAGAATGAGTCTCACTACTGTGGCAACCATTTAATAATATTCTTCTTTCTTCCAGGTTTGCAGAGTGCTTTAGAAATGCTCTAGATTGTGTAACCATGGATTTGGAGCAGACATTTAGATGTTTCACTTCAGAGCCAAAGTTAGTGTTTTAATTCCATTCATTGATTCCAGTGCATAATGATGGGGATGTCTTTCTTCGTCTTTAAAGAACATTGTTGGGCTATGCGTGATGAAATTTTTCGTTCCTTGACAACATACTGGCAAAGAGGGTTTGTGGCTTTTCAGACCACAATTAATGCTGCAATTATAGAAGTAACTGCCTATTTTAAATCTTCTGTATCCTTTCCCTCACTTGTAGTCTCTCCCTCCTCTTCCACCCTCTACCCCTACACTCTTAGGAGATGATGCTTTGCCTCTCATTCTCAGAGGAAATAGAACCTGTAGGATGGGAACACTCCCCAACTTCCCAACACAAACCCTGACAAACTATGGCCGTACTCCTCTCTACACCCACCCTTTTCCTCAGTTCAAAGGCTGGAAACATTATCCCTTCAACACTATCAGGAAAGTTGCACAACGGATTTTCCCTTCTGTGTCATCTTTCTTCAACTTCCCCCTTTCAACTAGATACTTCTCTTCAGTATTTAAAATGATCAGTTTCTTCCCTTATTACCAAAACCTTCTCTCATCCATGTTTCCTCCTCAAGCAAATACTCTCCTTTCCTGTAACGTCTCCACTTCTTGGAAGGATTGCCTTCACTTAAGGCTCGACTCAACTCATTATAATTTCTATTCCCACCACACCACCAAAATGAATTTTTCTGAGGCCAGTAACAACTCTGACGTCAATCAACAATTTTCCTTCCTTGTCTTACTTGATCTTTTAACTAAACATCAGCATTCACCTGGCTTTCTTTCACTTTTCTAGCCATTCCTTCTCAGTCTTCTCGCAATCTTATCCATCATTACACTCCCGCCTCTTTCAATCTGTAGTTCCACAAGGTTCTATCCAACGCATATTTCTCCACCCTATATACTTTCTCTACACAATGTCATCCATTTACATAAATTTAATTACAGTTTACATGCTGGTAACTCCAAGAACCCTGCTTCAACTTGCTGACCAGCAGAATTTTCCTGTAAAGGACCAGATAGCAAATATTCTAGGCTCTGGGGGCCAGACAGTCTCTGTTGCAAATACTCAGCTCTGCTGTTGTAATGTGAAAGCAGCCATAAACCAATGTGCGTGACTGGTTCCAATAAAACTTTATTTGCAAACACGGGTGGCGGACGAGGTTTGTTCTACTGTAGTCCCAAGTAGCTGACTGTTTACTTTGATGCCCCATGAGCAATTCAAACTAGTATGTTCCAAACTGAATGTGGGTGCTTTTCTCTAAATGTGACTGAGTCTTTAAAATTTTTTTCTCTATCTCAGTGAATGCCAAAGCCATGCACTCAACTGGGGAATTATCAGAGATCACTTCCTCTGCTTCACTCACCACATCCCGTCTCTCATCCAGCCCTGTTAATTCTAAGCTCAAAGCTCCATACTTCTCTTCAGCTCTGCCACCAGCACTTGTCCAAGACATTAGCGTCTCTTGCCTGAACTGTGAGAGTGGTTTATTCCTCCAGCCTCATCTATCTATCTAACACATCATATCTAAAAAAATTTTTTAAACATTTAAAATTAATTTTTTATTGGAGTATAGTTACTTTACAATGTTGTGTTACTTTCTGCTATACAGCAAAGTGAATCAGTTATATGTATACATATATTCCCTCTTTTGTGGATTTCCTTCCCATTTAGGGAAGCACTGAGCACTGAGTAGAGTTCCCTGTGCTATATACAGTAGGTTCTCTTTCGTTATCTATTTTATATATAGTAGTGGATATATGTCAATCCCAAGCTCCCAGTTTGTCCCACCTCTCCTTCCCCCCTTGGTAACCATAAGTTTGTCCTCTACATCTGTGACTCTATTTCTGCTTTGCAAATAAGTTCATCTGTACCATTTTTCTAGATTCCACATGTAAGCAATATTATATGGTATTTGTTTTTCTCTTTCTGACTTACTTCACTGTGTATGACTATCTCTAGGTCCATCCACATCTCTGCAAATGTCACCATTTCATTCCTTTTTATGAATCTCACCATATTTTTAAAAAGCTGATAGAAATATGTAAATGCTTCTATATGAAAATGGAAAGAAACAAAATATGGTTTTCTTGTGTATTTCTTCTACAGTTAACATAATGCATTTGTTTGTTAACAACCCAATTTAGGTCACAACAAATCGTTCTGTGATGGAAGAGTTGACATCAGTTATTGGAATAAATATGAGGACACCCCCTTTCATTTCTAAGGAAGAAACTACAAATGAATGGTTTATTTTTATTTGTGTAGTTTATTTCTCCCCTTTTGTATACATCATTAAACATTACAAAGGAATGAAAAAAATTTAAGATGACCGTGACGGGTCTCCCAGCGTCGGCCTTCTGGTAAGTTACCTGTGTATGACACATTAATACATGGGGAAACTCATTAGGTTATAAAGAAATGAGACGCATTCACGAGTTGTTTTTGCATGTGTTCAATTTAATGACCTCACTTGTTTACGATTTTATTTTTTTAATTAATTTAGTTATTTATCAGTTTATTTTGGCTGCACTGCGTGGCACGTGGGATCTTAGTTCCCTGACCAGGGATCGAACCCGTGCCCCCTGTGGTGGAGGCGTGGAGTCGCAACCACCGGACCGCCCCCTGTGTTAGATTTTAGCAGCAGTAGAAAATAAGTGAGGTTTGTGCTTATGCTTCCCTGAGTTGAAGAAAAAAAAAATGTGATGCATGTATCAGTTAGCGGCATAAAGTTTTCCTGGTACAGAACTGTCCAAGGTAGCAGGGTTTGCACTGGCTAGAGATTTTTAAAATTCAGTTAATATTGCATTAGTTACTGGGGAGGGTGTTTGCATAAATATGCTCTTTATCCCTCTTTCTCTTCAAAGGCAGGAAATAGAGATTTTAAAAATAAGTGATATTGGGGCTTCCCTGGTGGCGCAGTGGTTGAGAGTCCGCCTGCCGATGCGGGGGACACGGGTTCATCCCCCGGTCCGGGAAGATCCCACGTGCCGCGGAGCGGCTGGGCCCGTGAGCCATGGCCGCTGAGCCTGCGCGTCCGGAGCCTGTGCTCCGCAACGGGAGAGGCCACAGCAGTGAGAGGCCTGCGTACCGCAAAAAAAAAAGCTCCCAGAATGTACATAAACTTCAAGAAAAGTTATCCCATCACCTAAAAGTATTCCTTCCAATGGAACAATAATTATTGCCACCATTTTCTAAATTATTTTTATTGAAGTATAGTTGATTTACAATGTTGTGCTAATTTCTGCTGTATAGCAAAGTGACTCAGTTACACACATATGTACATTATTTTTAAATGTTCTTTCCCATTATGGTTTATCCCAGGAGATTGGATGTAGTTCCCTGTGTTATATAGTAGGACCTTGTTCTCCATTCTAAATGTAATAGTTTGCATCTACCGACCCCAAACTCCCAGTCCATCCCTCTCCCTGCCCCCCTCCCTTGGCAACTACAAGTCTGTTCTCTATGTCTTTGGGTCTGTTTCTGTTTCATAGATAAGTTCATTTGTGTCATATTTTAAAGCATATCTTATTTTATATATTTTTTATTATTTTTAAATTTTATTTCTTTCTTTTTATTTTTAGCCGTGTCAGGTCTTAGTTGTGACACGCGGGCTCTTCATTGCAGCGCACGGGCTTCTCTCTAGTTGTGGCGTGCAGGCTCAGTAGGTGCGGTGCACGGGCTTAGTTGCTCCGTGGCATATGGGATCTTAGTTCCCAGACCAGGGTTTGAACCTGTGTCCCCTGCATTGGAAGGCGGATTCTCTACCACTGGACCACCAGGGAAGTCCCTGTGTCATATTTTAGATTCCACATATAAGTGATATCGAATGGTATTTGTCTTTCTCTGAGTTACTTCACTTAGGATGACAATCTCTAGGTCCATTCATGTTGCTGCAGATGGCATCATTTCATTCTTGTTACGGCTGAGTAATATTCCATTGTATGTATGTACCACACCTCCTTTATCCAGTCCTCTGTCAGTGGACATTTGGGTTGCTTCCATGTCTTGACTGCCATCATTTTTAAATTATTTCAGGCAATCAATTAAATTAGCATCATAAGGAAAGGGTACCTTAGGAGGTGATAAGTATGAAGAGAAAACAGGAGGCAGAGAAAGGGGGTTGAGAATGAAGAGCGGAGAGAGAGGGAATTGCCCTTTTAAATAGAGTGGTTAGAGCACCAAGTGAGATCTGGGCCAAGACTTGAAGATGGTGAGGAAATTAACCGCCAGCAGGACTCTTCCAGGCAGGAGAAGCAGGAGTGGGGGGAGGATGTTGTCATGGGACCATGCCGGGCATATGCAAGGAACAAAAGACACAGCTGGGGGGCTGCAATGGTGGCACAATGGAGAGAAGCAGGAGCCACCGTCAGGGACGACGCAGGAGGAGGGGCGGCTGTAAGGGCTTCGACTTGGGCTTGGAGAGGGGAGGGGTGGAGAGTCACAGGAGAGTCTGAGCCCTAACTCAAGCTAGCACATGTTTTGAAAGGGGCCCTCTCACTGTGGTGTGAGCAGTAAACTGTAAGTCTCAAGGGTGGAAAACTGGACTCCTTTGATATCCAAGCAAAAATAGTTTGAAACAGACAGTAACCAGAGACTCGGAAAATTGCCTGATATCGATGGGAGAGAAGAAAAGTATTCCCCACCCTATTCCCCGGCAAATTCTATCTTTATAGCCAACCTGTGGCAACATATGGACATGAACTGACCTCATCATCCTACTTTGACCTTCCCACCTTGAGCCAGATGAGCGCCCTTGAGAACTTCTTGCCTGTATGCCAGGGTCCAGGCAACTTATAAAATCCATAAAGTGTTCCTACATCCAGACAACCTCTCCAAGCTCTGCCTTCCACTCTTGACTTTGGACTCTGTCTTTTATTTCTCAGCTGCATTTCCCTTCTCATCCTTGTCCTTTGGGATCAATGACCAAGTTGGACTACCTGCCCCGCTTTCTATTTTGGTTTCTTCATAAGATATCCTGTTCCCTTCCCTTTCAACACACATACTGCGAGCCATCAGCAAATAGCGCTTTGCTCCCTGGCAACAAACAAAGGTAGGTATTTGGGTGAAAGGGACATGGATTTATTTGGAGAAGGAATAATAACAAAACTAAGATTCTCTTTCCCAATGTGCTGGTAGTAGACCAAACAAAGCCAGAGAGATTCCTGGAGCAGAGAAGGATATCCGAAGACTATAAACTGAGAGGGTGGGTTCCCAAAATTTGGGAACAACATATTACTTTTTAAAATTTTCTCCTGGGTCCCGGAAAAATGGTGGGTGAGGTGGAGTGCCCTAAGAGATGAAACTCCATCATCAGAAATCAAGTCAACGGAGAGCACCGTTAAGGCTAAGAATATGGAAATGTGGAAGAGAGAAAACATCTTCCAATGTTCTATAGCAACAACCCAAGTAAATGTTAAATTCTGTGTGCCTGTGTTTGGGACTCATCGTATTTTCAAGATATGGATGCAAAATATGAATACCCTCTGAGTCAGAGCAAAAGAAATTTCTACGTGTTACAGCTTCTAAACATGGCAGGATTTTAACTGAGTTCTTATACTGGCCAGTCTTGGTTCCTGATTCTAAGAAGTAATTAACCTTAATGCTAGGTATTGATGCTACAAAGTCCATTACCCCTACATGTAACATTAGTACAAGAAGTCTCAGGGCTGACAGCTTTATTTCACTTCTTGCCTCTGTAGCTAGTAGCTATTCTTCCCTAGTAAAGAGAGAATGAAAAGAAAGGTGCCTCTGACTCCATCCTGTTATTTACACCAACAAAAAAAGTTTCCTTTGAAACTTTCTTTAGAACACTGTGAAATGTCTGCAACTTTCCCAGAAAGCACATGAGATTCTGCTACCAATTTTTTCAAAACCGAAAACAATTTAACAAGAAAAATCCCTCAAAGCAACATTAAGATGTCATTTCAGGTCATTAATAAAATGCTGCTCTTTTCCCAGCTTGCATTACATTTTGGAATTGATGGAACACCTTTCTGTATTTTTTCCTTTTATTTGCCAAGCTAAATTTTCAAAGGGTGCCGTCTTCTGGTTTGAGTTTTTAAATATCCATGGACTTCCACTTTGGGATGCTTCTAGAAGTTTACTATGCATTGTCCCTGCACTAATAGAGAAATATTTGCTTTCTACTTCCCGCCACCTGGGTGGCATCAAATGTCTCAAATCTTCCGAGAATCTGACCCAAGCTTCTTGACAAGCGCGTGCGGGAAATGCATTCCTACAGGATGAGCATTGCAAAAGTGTAATGCTTGCAGATTTGAAGGCACTTTTAAGTGTCAACATTATGTCCTACAAATACAGCTCGTCTCCACACCAGGGACACTTTGCCCTGTAGTGCTCTTTCCTGCCAAAGGAACAAAGAGTCCACACACCGTGTATTTTCCAGCTCTCATACATATTCAAAATGGCATCAACCCTGGAATCTGAAGCTTATTCCAACACAATATACTGTAATTTCTCGTACTTATTTGAGTCGCTAAATCATTTATCATGTCACATTTTCTTTTGCAGCTTTTTTTTATGGAAGTACGTTTGGTTCACGATGTTGTGTTAATTTCTGCTGTACAGCAAAGTGACTCAGTTGTACATATATTTATACATCCTTTTTAAAATATTTTTTTCCATTACGGTTTATCACAGGATACTGAATATAGTTCTCTGTGCTCTACAGTAGGACCTTGGTGTTTATCCATTCCGTGTATAATAGCTCACATCTGCTAACCCAGCCTTCCACTCCATCCCTCCCCCAACCCCTCCTCCGTATCATGTCAAGTTTTAAAGTCCTGTCTTACTCTTCTGAGGGCAATGTACACTTAAATCCACACAAGAGTGTGCCAGATCTACCATGACAAAATAGTTTTATGTCAGAGTAACCCTCCCGATGACATAACCGTTACAAAACTTGAGGGGAATTATTCAAAAGCAATGGAGAACAACCCAAGCATGCAAAAACTGGATAGAATATAATCCTTGAAAAAAGGGGACACATGCTAGGCAAGCTCCATATGTATCCAGCTTTTCTCCTAAGGGAAATTTCCAATACTTACCAATTCTGGGAATAGAGCCTAAGTGGAAGGTAGCAGTCATACTGAATTCAGGAGACAGAGCCCAGAGTTCATGGCTTTCATAGCGGCTGGAAATTAATCCTAGAAAGGAGGGAACCACAAAATGTGAGCCCCAAGTTCTACACACAAATTTCCCTGGAATATTAATAGTTGGTGTATACCTGAACAGCTTCAGTGTAGACTGGAACTGCAAGAAATCTAGTGGAAGGGAGCAGAAGGGGGTGAAATTGCTCACAGAGATTTCAGAAGCTGCCTTATACTTGCAAAGTCTGCCAAGTTAGAGGGGTTTTCTGTTGCAAAACAGAAAGGCAAAACTTAAGTAGACAAGCCCTTACACAGCTCATGGTCAAGGGGGCACTGCTGGGTCTCTGTCTGCTGCCAAAAGATAACTTAACCCATCTGGAAGGAAAACCAGAGCCCCTATAACTTATCATTCAGCCAATGGTAAAAAGGGAGTCAGTTGGCTATCAGCTAAGAGAGATAGCCAACAAGAGAACTGGAACCTCAAGAATTTCAGATAACTGAAGTTGGCAGATGAGGACCTTAATGTCCACCCTGAACTGAAAAAGAAAAGAAAGAATAGACAAGCAAGAGGAATGGGTAAAGAAGATGTGGTGTATATGTAATGGAATATTACTCGGCCATAAAAAAGAATGCAATAACGCCATTTGAAGCAACATGGCTGGACCTAGAGATTGTCATACTGAGTGAAGTAAGTCAGAGAAAGACAAATATCATATGATATCACTTATATGCGGAAACCAAAAAATAAATTGTACAAATGAACTTATTTACAAAACAGAAATAGAGTCACAGATGTAGAAAACAAACTTACGGGGATTTCCCTCGTGGTGCGGTGGTTAAGGCTCCGCGCTCCCAATGCAGGTGGCCTGGGCTCGATCCCTGGTCAGGGAACTAGATCCCGCATGCCGCAACTAAATAAATATTAAGAGGAAAACAATCTTATGGTTCCCGGGGGGAAGGGGGGAGGGGTAAATTGTGAGATTGGGACTGACGTATACACACTACTATATATAAAACAGATAACTAATAACGACCTACTGTATAGCACAGAGAATTCTACTCAGTACTCTGTAATGACCTATATGGGAAAAGAATCTAAAAAAGAGGGGCTCTACTTTGGGATTTACTCTTTTCCTTCCTCTTCTTTCTAGTTTGCGTGTGTTTATTTTTTCTACATTTAAGGGATTGCACGGGCTTCCAGGTTGCATGGTGGTAAGAATACTGGATTGTTCTGGGTAAATAATATGGAAAAACAGAGCGTAGGTGGGGATTCTGGAAACAACATGTGCTTGGGCCTCAGAAAGCTTTCCGTGCCCAAACCTCACAACGAGAACATCTAGTGCTACGCGCAGCTGTAGAAAGAGCTGCTTTCAAAGAATAGACAAAGCCCTGTTATATAAAGGGAAAACCATGGTTTTTGTCGTTACGGAGTTACAAGCACTCCCTCTCCTGTCAGCGTGTAGCATGTGCTCTCCTGGCTGCTCTGTACATCCGAGGAAAAAGTCCTCAATTTGAACGAAACAACGCTGCAGAATGAAGCTCGTCACTCACAGAAGTTTGCGTGATGTGAGCCCTAGGAAAGAATCCAGGACAGCCCAGGGGTAGTGACCCCCGTATTAAAATGGAATGTTTCACAGTGCTGGTGACTGCTGTAGTCCTGTGCTGTTTGGATGGCCAGGCCAGTCTGTCGCAACGTGGCCCGTTTCCTGGAGTGAGTCTCTAATTGTAAAGGCTTCAAATAATTCACTGTGCACGGAGTCCTAGCTCTGTGACGACTTGTTTGCAAAGCCCTGAAACTTCCCTTCCAACACAGCAGGATGGGCCCACAACTCCATGACCCTGATCCAAATTCACCCAAAGACGAGTGGCTTAGAATGGGCTTATTCACGTTTCTGCTTTTTTGTTGCATTTCCCCCTTCTTTTTCTTTTTTTAAAGGCCAAGGAGCATTTTTACTCGCAAGACATCTCCAAGCACATAGCTGGCGTCTTCACTTTGGAGCTCCACACTGCAGACTTACAACGTTAGGCTGTCACACGGGAATCAGATAACCTGTCAGGTGAAGGTCCAGGCTCCCGCCTTCAGGTCCATCTGAGAGACTCGGGAACAAGGAACACGGAACGATTAGGGTGGTTGGTACATGTTTTAAACATATTCTTACTGGGATGCTCGGTACCCTTTGGCAGCCAGAATCCATAATGACCCACACTGCACTGGAGAAATACTCAGGAGAAAGAATTTCCACGTGAGGGAGAAAGCAGCTCTGGTGCATGGACATTTGCTGTCTTCTAAAAAATAAACCAACATTGCATGTGCTTAAATGTTATGCTCAAAGGAGGGAAAATTTGTTTTGTATTTTAATGTCAGTATTTTAATGTCTTGCTGTGAAAAGGCAATTGTGGAGGTTACTCATTCGCCTTCCTTTTTTTAAAATTTTAGAAAAAAAAACTTTTGATCTATCATTTATTCTTAAATTTAGTAATACCAGTTGGATTTCCTTTTTACTCCAGCCGTCACTGTGAGAAGCCCTGAGATAAGTCAAGATTACTGATGAAAAGTTGGGGAATCTGAGGGTGTTACCTGATGTTTATGGTTTTGGTGAATAGTGGTAAAGATGCTGAACATGGCTTCCCCAGAGAGCATGATCTGCCCAGCAATGGCACTAGGTCCATGGAATAGCTGCCTGGTTTAAGTAAAATCTGATGGAGGAGGAAATATGAAATAGGATGAACAGCCCAGGTCACAAATGAACCTACCCACAAAACAGAAGCGGACTCACAGACGTAGAGAACAGACTGGGGGTTGCCAAGGGGGAGGGGGTTGGGGGAGGGATGGAGTGGGAGTTTGGGGTTAGCAGGTGCAAACTATTATGTATAGAAGAGATAAACAACAAGGTCCTACCGTGTACCACAGGGAACTATATTCAATATCCTGTAATAAACCGTAATGGAAAAGAAAAAAATAAATAAAAATTTAAATTAAAAAGGAAGAATGAACAGTCCCGGGTTTCATCATACAATGTGCCCCAAGCCCAAGAATGCAGAAAAAATTTTTTGTCAACTCTATTTTATGAGAGGAAAGACGATGGCAAAGAGTATGGTTAAAAATTTGGGGTTGGGCTTCCCTGGTGGCGCAGTGGTTGAGAGTCCGCCTGCCGATGCAGGGGACGCGGGTTCGTGCCCTGGTCCGGGAAGATCCCACGTGCCACGGAGCGGCTGGTCCCGTGAGCCGTGGCCGCTGAGCCTGCGTGTTCGTAGCCTGTGCTCCGCAACAGGAGAGGCCACAACACTGAGAGGCCCGCGTAATGCAAAAAAAAAAAAAAAAGGGCGGTTTTCCTTCAAGATTTATCACAGGGATAAATTTGTCCAGTGGTCTATGAGCCACAAAACAAAAGAGAAATACACAAGCCTCTGCTGTGTTTCTAATTACAAATGAAAGCCTTTTGTTGCCAACACTTATGGAAATAACAACAAATTAGCCACTTACTATTATTTATAACACCGTGGCATAAGGTAAAAGCATTTTTACTTGCTTCTTATTTTCATTTGCATTTTGAGTGTTTCAACAGCCATATATTTAAGTTCTACATAGATGAAACTCTAGATGTTTTATTAAGTCTCTTTCTCTCTGCTCTTACCTTTTCTTCACCCACTTTTCTACTCTTTCTTCTTCGAACTCTGTGTGAGAAAAAGATAAGCCATGTTTGTAAATTATAAAACACGCCAGATGGCTAGGCTTCCTTATCTGTTCTCTCACTCCCTCTGCCCCTCATTGTCTGGCCATTCCTGATCCATTCTTTCCTAATATTATTCGATGCCCACCCCCCTCACATGACTCTTGGAGTGATATTAACATATTTGTTTTGAAATGAGGGAGAAAGGATAGAAAAAAAAATGGCAGAAGCTGTTGACTTTCCTATAAACGTTTCCATAAAACATTTAGTATTTTCTTCGATGCCTCATCTGAGTCTCAAAAATATCAATCACGGGTAACAAACGAAATTCCTTACTTATCGTATGAGGACCCCAGCAATGGCGCACGAGTCCACTTTCTTTGTACCTGGTCATTTTGCACATTTCTTCCAGCCTGGACATTTTAGGTAGATGGTTGGTATTATTTGCTGATTTCCTGCGGCTGTTGATACATTTTTAGACTTTAGAGATAAATCGCCAAAAGGTAGGACTTCCTCTCACCTCTGAATTATCCACTTTGCAGTGCAGAGTCCAGGCGCCCCTGTGCTATTGTTGCATAAGCTGACGTCCCTGGCACATTTCGAGCCCTAGAAAATGTCACACGGGGAGTGGGAAACCTACCTCTGGCGGGGGTCACTCCAGGGAAGCTGACAGGGTGGGTGATCAACCAGCCAGGACTGCCCCAAACCAGATGTTCCCAGGACTTAGGACTTCACGTTTTGAAAGTGGAAAAGTCCCAGGCACACAGGACAAATCTGTCCTAACTCAGTCAACGGGGAGTGTCCCAGGGTCCCATTTCCGGTCATTCTCTCATCCTTGTCAGACATATTTCCACCTTTGAATATGAATTCTGCTAGTCATTTATCCTTTCCTTCCACAAGCGTTAAAATCCTCCGACCCGAACACAGGACTGAACTAGGATTCTGACTGAGATGGGTGGGGATGAGTGTCTCTACTTAACCAGCTGCTGTGTAGACCTCATTCCGTCAACTGTGGACGAAGCATCTCTTGCCAACGTTGTTGGCCCTCGTTGCTGTCTGAAAGGCAGGTTTTGAAAAGCTGGCTGCCGACCTGCGTTCCAGAGGGCCGACGCCATTGTTCAGTTCCCTGACATAAGAGGCATAACTTTCCATCTCAATTCTGCCATGAGCAGTGCAGCCTGCAGCCTCGAGCTGCCGGTAAGCCCTCATCCTGAAGGCAAGCTTTTGGGCGCCAGCCCAGCTTCCTTCCTTGGTGCCCCAGCACATGACCCACAGAAACAGCATATTTGACACAAAAGGGATGGGAGTGCAGCTGCCCCCCATCGCTCGTCTTTACTAAAGGTTCTCTCTTGAGGACCCTCTTTCATTCTCGGCTTTAATGAGGGGAGGGGACAAGAGAAGCTCCTCTCCACAAACCCTACATTGCTCACCTGGCCGATGACTGCATCCTTCTTCCTCTCCTTGAGAGAGGGGGTTCAGTGGTAGGGCTGGTTCTGCTGTCTGTTTGGACTCTTGGGGGCAGTTTAGGGTATTTACGGGTTCACTTTTTTTTTTTTTTTTTTTTCGGTACGCGGGCCTCTCACTGCTGTGGCCTCTCCCGTTGCGGAGCACAGGCTCCGGACGCGCAGGCTCGGCGGCCATGGCTCACGGGCCCAGCCGCTCCGCAGCATGTGGGATCTTCCCGGACCGGGGCACGAACCCGCGTCCCCTGCATCGGCAGGCGGACTCTCAACCACTGCGCCACCAGGGAAGCCCCCTGTTCTGTTCTTTGAAGCCTTACTGAGGAGGGTGAGTCGTTGTACGTTTTGCAAATAAGAAAACTAAAGGTCAAAGAGGGAAAGTCGTTAGCTCATGAGTGCGTGAGCTTGAGATGAAGAGACGGCTGGCTGGCTCCAAAGTCTGGGATCCTTCGACTATGTGTTTTGAAAAAATAAAGGGGAGGGAAGGAGGGGAGAAGGAAGGAAGGAAGGAAGGAAGGAAGGAAGGAAGGAAGGAAAGGAGGGAAGGAAGGAGGGAAGGAAGGAAGGAAAGGAGGGAAGGAAGGAAGGAAGGATGGAAGGAAGGAAGGAAGGAAGGAAAGGAGGGAAAGAAGGAGGGAGGGAAGGAAAGGAAAAGAAAGAAAAGAAAAGAAAAAGCAAAGTCTGTATGCCTGTGTATTTTGCCCTGGCTTGGCTGATATAAGAATCCCAAAAGAACGTGGACTGGGCAAGGACCGTCACCCGCTGGCCACACACACTCTGCAGGAGGTGGTGGTAGATCTCCATCCCCGGGCAGGGCTGTGGAGGTCTCCGCCTCACGCACTGACATTCATGGCCCGGGATGCATGAGAGCCATGAGATGGGTACCAGTGTCCCCTCTAGACACCTGGACATACTTCCATACACGGAGACGAAGCTTAACCCAGCCTAGCCTGCCCGCTCAGTCCTTCAGACGACTTTTAAGTTCCACAGGACCGTGCTCGCAAGCTGAGGTGGCCTTCACCTCCTCCAGCTTCCGTCTGGCTTGGTCTCCTGCCATCCGGGCACAGGCAGCTACTGAACGTTGGCAGGGACCTCTGCGCTTTTCCAGGGCGCTGCAGGGGAGCAGACGCGGGGCTGGGTCATCACCCGAGTCCTGCGCAGATGAAGCTCAGCTGGTAGACCGTTCGTGGCTTATTGGAACAATTCCTTTTCTGTAGTTGTTTGATTGGTAAATACTTAATGGGGTTTCTGGTCACCAGTATTTGCTTACACAAGGCCAGACATGGTCCTTTGTCAAGGGCAGAATAAAAGAAGAGAGCACTTTATAAACGAGAGAGTAAGTTGAACACCTAAGGAATTAGTGCTTAAGAGGTCAGGCCCTCACTTCAGACTCCCTGGCCCGCTTATTTCCTCCCTGGGCAATTGGGTCAAGTTCCCGTGGCGGCCCAGCCTCAGTTTCCTTGTGAGTCACAGATGATGAGGCCCTGCCTTCTAACTCAGTCACAGTGATTCATGAGATAAGGGCCGGAAAGCCTGTTGTTAAGCATGCATGTGGCCCCCAGTGAGCACTCAGTAGACGTCTCCAGAAGCCACCTTCACTACCCACTGCAAGAAGAATTCACTGGAGACGCCATTATCACGGACATGCCGCGAAGACGTCACGCTCACCAACTGCCTCGGATGGATTTTTTTCGTTGTCAGGTGCTTTTAATTCGTTTTGATGTCATCGAATAAATCTATTAGAGTTAAATGGAGGAAAATAGAGTCCGAAAAAGGGAGGAAAGCATTTCAGGCTGTATTTAATCAGGTGGACAAATTATAAACATTAAACTTGGCTGCACGCGGCTTGAGAGCAGTGAATTGTAGCACAGGGTCTAAAATTCCAAAGCATAAAAGAAACTTATACGAAGATAACCTGACTACCTGTGACCGATGTATTTTTTAAAAAATGATAGCTGGGGTCAAAGATCTAATCTGATCTGCGTAGAATAGATCTTGGGCTTTGTTTTTCAAACAGGCTGGAAAAGGGATTTTGGTACTCCAAGTGCTCCAGGGGGAACGAAATGCTGGTTGGTGAAACGGAAATTCAGATTCGCTTCCTCTCCGTGATAGTACGGGTCTCTGTTTACATTTTTATCTATGAGTCTCCTATTTCTAAATAATGTGCTCCATGCTCAGAGCATGCGTTTTCTTCAGTAACCTCACTTGTTGGAAGAGGGTTAGGGGGTGAATGTGTATTTTAGCCCAAAGTGCTACACTGTGTTTATCCCCCACTGGAGAAGACCGGAACTGTTATTCCTGCTGCTTTACGCCCCAAATGGCAGGGGCGACCTCTCGCCTCCATGTTGGCATCCAGGACCAGAGGCTGTCTTACAGTACCTCGAATAAAGATAATGAATAACTTGAGAAAGAAAAGATACGTGTATCTGTATAACTGAATCACTTTGCTGTACACCTGAAACTTACACGACACTGTAACTCAACTACAGTCCGATATAAAATTTTAAAATTATTAAAAGAGATAACGAACACTTATTCCACAGCGGTGCTTTCCTGAAGCTGCAATTCTGAGTTTTCTACCAGGAACCCAGAATTGTAATCAGAATAAATCCCACTCCGATGTTTGTTGTCTTTCAACCCCTTGCAGTGAACAAACAAGTGAGTGGGATAAATAGGGTGGAAAAAAGTCTCCGCGCCAAACGGAAAAGTTCTGAGTGACAGGGGCTTCCTTCGCTTTATCTGAAAAACATCTCTGGCCCCTCATTCTATTGCATCCTTTCCATCCAGTGTTTCAAGCCAGTGTGCTCACGGGCTGCTCACAAGAGGCTGGCCGCAGGTGTCCTGGACACTGTCCTACAGTGATACGTTTGCTCGAGTGCCACTGGACACTGGCACACAAGGCCACACAAACACAGCCTCGGCTTTCTCCACACCAAGGGAACAAGCAGTCCCTTCTCGGAGGAGGTTACATCCTTAGGACGGGCATTTGGTGACAGGCGGGCAGTCTGCATTACATGGAAACCCAACTCCTGTCACCCCGATGGGTGACACAACATTCCATTCCAGACTGTCGACATGGGCCAGGACAATCCACACTTGTTTCATACGAAACACAGTGACTCCAAGCAACAAATAACCCCTTAACCTAATTCAAAGGATCTGTCTGTGTGGGACTTTTTGGCCCAAAACTCAGGGTCAAGGGGGTTTCACGTTTTAAATGTTCTCCAATGGCAATTCTTTTGCCAAGAGAGATGAAGGGAGCCTGTCACAATTATTGATCCTAATTCAACCTTTGGACACTTAATATTCATCAAATCTAAAAGCGGAGAGATGGTTCCAAAAAGGAGGCACCTCGTGAAAGCGCTACAGAACCTGGCTTTTCATTAGGGGGTAAAAAAAAAAAAAAAAGTGTATCCATTGCCAAGTAGGAATAAAAACTCTCCATGCTTCTCATTTTAATCTTTGAATCACCTTTGTGGAAAGCATGGAATTTTTAGCATATCAGGGGGTCTGGTTTGTCTCATATTTTTGAGTCTATGGCATACAGGAAAAAAAAGAGAGACACTCTCTAAAGGAAATTGAACCTCCCTGAAACGGGCCCTGAACTGACCCTGTCATCACATGATCCATTTTCAGACCCAGAACTCAATGTTGCAAGATCCCTGGAAGCAAAATTCCATTAACCAAGTGCTGTTACAGCCAAAATCTCCTTCTGCCTAAAAGATGTCTCCACCTTAGTCAATGCTCCCCACCAAAGGGACATGACCTGAAGCCTCAGAACTTTTTATAGAAGAGTTATATGGTCATTTAAGAGTCTCTCGGGGTTTGTTAGAATGCGATTCTCTCCCTAACAGCTGGCATTCGAATCACGGCTCCAGCTACACATAATCGCAACTGGAATTAAGCAGTCAGTTCCCTGATTTGGAAACTGTATAATTACCAAGACTTTACTGGGCCTTTTCCAACATGAAAGTATAAGACAAGAGTACATTCTATGATATTCACATGCAAAAGAATGAAACTGAATCCCTACCTCATGCCACATACAAAAATTAACTCAAAATGGATCCAAAAAGTAAATGTAAGAGTGAAAACTATAAAACTCTTTAAAAGGAACATAGACGCACTTCTTAGTGACCTTGAATTAGGCAACAGTTTCTTAGATATTACACCAAAACACGAGCAAACAAGGAAAAATGGATAAATTGGACTTCAAAATTAAAAATATTTGTGTGTCAAAAGACACTATCAAGAAAGGAAAACGATAACCCACAGAGTAGGAGAAAATTTTTGCAAATCAAACATGGCCAGAATCAGTACACAAAACATATATTTTAAAAATCTTGCACTCAACCTAAAAAGATAAATAACTCAATTTAAAAATAGGAAAAGATTTGAATAGACATTTCTCTAAACAAGATAAACAGATGGCTTACAAGCACATAAAAAGATGCTCAACATTATTAGGTATTAGGGAAATGCAAATTAAAACCACGAGATACCACTTTATACCCACTAGGACGTCTGCAATTAAAAAGGAAAAAAAAGAGAGGAAAGAAAAACACAACAAGTGTTGGTGATGATGTGGAGATACTGGAACCCTCATACATTCCTGGTCAGAAAGCAAAATGGTTTAGCATCGAGGGAGTTTGTTATTTCCTCAGAAATGTTACACATAGAGCTACCATAGGACCCAGTAATGCCACTCCCAGGAGTAGAGATTTGAAAATGTGGCATATCTATAAAATGGAATCTTTTGTAGCCATAAAAAGGAATGAAGTATTGATACATGCTATAACATGGATGATTCTTGAACACATTATGCTAAGTGAAAGAATCCAAATACGAAGGCTACAAATTGTATGATTCCATTTCTAAGACGTGTTCAGAATAGGCAAGACCCTATAGGCAGAAAGTAGACCAGTGGTTGCCGAGGAAAGGTGGGCAAAGAGACGAAGGTAGACTTAAAAGTGATGGCTGACGGGTACAGGGTTTCCTTCGGGGGTGATGGAAATGTTCTGGAATTACACAGTGATAATGGTACATTTTGAATTTACTAAAACCCACTGAAATGTGCACTTAAAAATGGTGACTGTGGTGTTACATGAATTATACCTTAATTCTCTTAATTGCAAAAAAATTTTTTAAAACACATAGAACAGTAGTGATCAATACATCTCCAGACCAGGGGGCACCAACTGAAATGGCGCATAAATAGACAGCAGCAGAAAGCACTAGAAAGTCCAGAACCAGACCAGGGAAAGAGGAGAGTCTTTTACAGGATATGATGCCATTTCAGGTCAGTAAGGAAAATACAGATTATTCAATAATTAGTGTTGGGGCAAAGTTTAGCCAGCCGGCAAAAAATAACAATAAGGCTAATTCACGCCCCATATCTTATACCAAAATCAGTTACATTAAAGATTTCAATGTAAATAACAAAATTTCTTAAAAATAGAGCATTCCATAAATGACTACTTCTATTTTATTTTATTTTTTTACAAACAATATTGTGTTTAGGTATGTTTTTAATTTTTTATTTATTTAGTTTTACATTTTTTGGCCACGTGGCATGCAGGATCTTAGTTCCCTGGCCAGGGATCAAACCCGTGCCCCCTGCAGTGGAAGCGCAGAGTCTTAACCACTGGACTGCCAGGGAAGTCCCTACCTCTATTTTGTAACTCTAGGATCAATTCACACTAGCACATATTTTTTTAATTCTCACTCAATATTTACTTTTATTGTTATTATTAAACATTTCATTTCCTTAGTAACACAGGTTCTTATGCTGATATGCGATCGAGTGTTTTTTAGCATCGTGGCAGTTAAAGGACAAACAAAACACGATGACAAACCACAGTGTTGCTCAGAAGCAAATGATCGATGTACCATCGTGCCTTCGAGTTGTTTGGGTTTTAGCAATCTGTTCCTGCTCTAATGAGGTGGTTCCCAACTGAGAGGGATTTTTCTCCCCTGGGGAACATTTGGAAATGTCCGGAAATATTTTTTCTTATCACCACTTGGGGAAGGGCGATACTGCTGGCATCTAGTATCTAGAGGCCAGTGACACCCCTAAACAGAATAGCCACGACACCGAAGAATTAGCCAAGTCAAAACAGCAATACGTCCACTGTGGAGGAGCGCTGGTCTAATGATAGGATGACACTTAATGTTCTTGACAGGAAACCTGTTTGCAGGGAGCTCAGACCCCAGGCATTAGAATTCAGGGTGCCACTATCTCTTTCTTTGATGCATCCTCTCTTTTTATTTATTGAGAACTGTTTTGCGTTAGGTACTGTGCCGAAGTGTAATGTTGAGCTTAATCTTCAAAATGACCCTGCCCTACAGACCACCCGATTGTATGAGTTTGCTGTTTTGTGTTCATAATGAGGACATCCAAGCTTGGGAAGCCTAGGTGACTTACCAGAGGTCACTGACTATAGAGCGTCAGAGCTGGGACCGGAAGTGAAGCAGTCTGGTCCCAGGGTCCATGTAATAACCTCCATGTTTTACCATCTCAAAGTCCTGAGTGTGCTACGTGGGTCCAACCGCATGCCACTGTCTTCTAGGGTGAAAGATCGTGGTCAAGTAACTGAGGCTGTTTAGGAAAGACTCAGGGACCAGGCTGCCCAATTTTGAGGGGGGGCACCTGGAAGCTCCTCTCTATTAAGTGGAGTGTTAAGTTTGAGATTAGACTCAGGAACTCAGTGGGGTTCCTGGCACAGAGCCCCCGACCGTGGTTCAGGAGCAGGGAGACCTGGGGCCAGCACCGTGTGAATGCTCAAAAAATAAACCTTTCATATCAGCAGGTGGGCAGAACTGGCCTCTGGTCCTGGAAGGGTCAGGGACTGAGTCTGTGGTCTCGGGACTAGGACACGGTAGGCAGGGGTGAAGACCTGGGAAACAGAGATCTGCCCTAAATAGACTAAGTCTCCCAAAGTGCACTGCTCCAGCTGCCTCTTATTCCTGTAAGACAGATCACAGGACTACAAGATCCTGCCTGGTGGGATCCCTCAAGGGAGACGCAGAGTAAAACAACAGAGTTTGCCGTAGCAAAGGTGATGCAGACTGGAACGGAAACTCCACTTTTCCTTTGGCATGACTCTGGGCCAGGTGCGTGAGTTAAAAATGTCATGAGTGTTGGGGAGTGTGGGATCCCCGGGGCTTGGAGCTTGGGTGGTCACAGCCCCACCTTCTGCAGAGGGACCAAAGCAGAGTTTCTGGGGTGGAAGGAACACTTCCCTCAGCTCAGGTGGCTTCCCCCAAAGAGGTAGCTTCCTTGACTAAGTTGGCCAAACTTAAAGGATAGAGCCTCCATGGCTGGGCGAGAACTCCATGAATGTGCTTTAGATATCTAAGGCACTAGCGATCTTCAGAGAGTGGGCAAGGCTTATATTGACCTTTATGATTATTGTTGTAATAGAGAATCCTGAGGGCTCATTTAATATCTGCCTCTCAGACACAGATTACAAGAAGGAAAGAGACATTTTTAGCCTCTTTCATTTTTGCTGAAGAATTTTGCAAACAGCATATGTCTAAGAATGAAGAAGTCAAGATTGGAAACCAATGTACGCACAGCAAAGAGACCATAAGCAAAATGCACAGACAGCCTGTATAATGGGAGACAATATTTGCAAATGATGCCACCGACAAGGGAATAACTTCCAAAACATACAAACAGCTCGACATCAAAAAGCCAACAACCCAACCAAAACATGGGCAGAAGAGCTAAATAGACATTTCTCCAAAGAAGACATACAGATGGCCAACAGGCACATGAAAAACTGCTCAACATCATTAATTATTAGAGAAATGCAAACCAAGACTACGAGGTACCACCTCAGGACAGGTGGAACAGCCATCATTGAAAAGTCTATAAATAACAAATGCTGGAGAGGGTGTGGAGAAAAGGGAACCTCCTACGCGGCTGGGGGGAAGGTAAATTGGTTCAACCACCAACTGTACACATTAAGGGATACACTGCAGGGGCGGCTTGCATCCCACACAAGTCAGCAATAGGACTTCTTTAAAAAGCAGCCATGTTGGAGCTTCTTGGTAACGGTAGCAGCAACATTTTTAGCGGGACAGAGAAATGTTACATGCATTTTTTCATTTGTTTGCTCAACCATCCAGTAAAGGAGGACAAGGAGGTATAATTATTCCCATGTGGTTGATTCATTATTTTACCAATTAAACAGCTACCCTGTGCTGGGACCTGAGCAAGCCCTAGGGGTTCAGTGGTGAACAGAGCAGCCCTGGCCTCTGTCCCCACAGAGCGCTGCCTAATGCGGACGGCAGACGTCCAGCAAATGAAGAATAACACGCCTCCGAACGGTTACAACGGGTACAAAAGAGGCCTGCAAATCGGGAAACCGAATCCCAAAGGGATTAAACGGTTTAATGGGTCAAATGATAGCTGGTTTGGTTGTGGGAATGTAACGCAGAACACATATCCTCTTACCCTGGACAGAACCCTAGGCTGATCAAGGAAAGCAATCACACCCACTGTTCTCTAGCCTGGCCGCACCACTGTGGGCACCTTCTTTAAAGAGGAACTTTGACAAAAGATGACCTTAAGAGAGACTCAACAGGACAGAGGTCGCAAGCCATGTCTTTTAGGGAACAGTTAGAACACTGGGTCTGTTTAGCCTTAAGAGATGCCAGGACATGCTCTTAACACTCAAACATTTGAAGAGTTCTCATGTGGAAGAGTGAGGAGATGGAGAGCACAGGATGGACCCAGGCGCCCTGGAAGGCACATGTGTCTGTAGACGTTCAAAGAAGACGCTCAGATGGCAGAGCGAGAAGACAGGAGCCCTGAGGGGTCGCTACGTGCACTTTGAGAGATGCAAGAGCATGGTAGTTCAGGGTATGAACTCGTTTAGGCAGACTCAGTTGTGAGTGAGTCCCCTGCCATGAACACCTCCACTTACTAGCTTCGTTTCCTTGGACAAGGTATTTAATCTTTCTGGGTGTCAGCTCCCTTCCCCGCAATGGGAGATGCTAACGGCATCTGTCTCAGGTGCTAGCTGTACGGTTCACTAAGGTAAGCCGTATATACCACCTGTTTCATTCAGTGCCTGGCACATGAAGCCATGGATAAATACCAATTAAATAAATGAACATTCATTTCATCAGTGGACTGTGAATGAGAAAAGTACTCAATAAGCAGTCCTAGGAGGAGTAGTCATGGCAACAGCCCAACTGAGACAACAACCTCACCAGTGTGTCCAAGGGTGAACCGGAAACATGAGTGAGTGTACTAGGCACCTTCGTGAGGTCTGCATATAGACGGAGTTTCTACTGTCTACTAAAGAGAGCGATTGCTGTGCTGGGTAAAGCTTGGACAAAATGTTCTCAAAACTCCTTTCCAATTCTTAAATTCCGTGAGAATAAGAATTGTCAAATGGTCTGATTGTAGAAGCCAGGAAGTTTCTATTCCTTCGGGGCAGCAAGAAAGGTCATGGAACTGGAATCCTGAAGCTCTTTCTAAAAGAGGAATGAAAAGTTTCTTCTTCCCATCTGTACCCCAACTTGTTCTTTACAACATAAAAATGCTTTGTTTCTGTACCTTTCTCTAAAAGAACATGGGAAGTTGTCTTTAAAATTCCCAGAATGGGCTTCCCTGGTGGCGCAGTGGTTGAGCGTCCGCCTGCCGATGCAGGGGACACGGGTTCGTGCCCTGGTCCGGGAAGATCCCACGTGGCGCGGAGCGGCTGGGCCCGTGAGCCATGGCCACTGGGCCTGCGCGTCCAGAGCCTGTGCTCCGCAACGGGAGAGGCCACAGCAGTGAGAGGCCCGCGTACCGCAAAAAAAAAATTCCCAGAATGTACATATGAGATTTCTTTTGTCTGCTTTTTCCCCCAGGCCCTCCCAAAGAAACATCCAAGGACAGCAAGAATGTTCAGGATATGAATTATGGCCTTTTACGATATTTGGTCTTCTTCCAGTTCTGCTTTGTATCTTTGACCTCAATGTGAACAACAGAAACGCGTTGCTTCCATTGAAATGAGGAAATAAGCTTTCGGATTGTGCCATCTCCTGGTCAAATGTGGACACCAACTTGGCAGATGCCTTACTTGCTTTTAGCGTGGCACAGAGTCCGTGCCATCAGGGTAGCAGGATAGGAAAGGTCCATCTCCCCAGAATTTAAACGGGGCCTCTTGGGAGGGGGCAGCTTGAACTACATTCACATCAAACCATGGGACAGTTTGAAAAGATCAATGTTTATTTCTTTGGAAGCACCTCTTTCCACTGAAGAGCAATTACTCATTATGCTGTCCTGTAGGTTTACCCTCGGGAAAGGGGGCTCGAATCAGGGCCTTTCTAAAATGCTCTTAGCTGCCAGCATTATCAGATGTATAAGCCACTTGGTTTTTACTTGTCTGAACACACTTAAAACTACTTCTGTGACTCTGATGAACAGAGATTGAGGGAAAGAGGGAGAGATGGAACCAGGATTTCAAATCCCCCATCTGTTTATTATGACCGAAGGTTCACCGAGGCTACATGTGAAGGAGTCACTGGAGAGAAACCTCATTGTTTATCAACACAGGCTTTGGGTCCAAGCGCCTGTGTGGACCACTTTCTACATATAAGTCCCCAGGACTCCATTTGTGCCTCTGCCCTGAGCCCAAAAGACAGAACATGGAACGATCTCCCTGACTCACATCTTTTGTTTTAATAAATTTATTTATTTTATTTATTTAGTTTTGGTTGCGCTGGGTCTTCGTTGCTACACTCGGACTTTCTCTAGTTGCGGCGAGCGGGGGCTACTCTTCATTGCAGTGCATGGGCTTCTCATTGCGGTGGCTTCTCTTGTTGCAGAGCACAGGCTTTAGGTGTGCAGGCTCAGTAGTTGTGGCACACGGGCTTAGTTGCTCCGCGGCATGTGGGATCTTCCCGGACCAGGGCTCGAACCCGTGTCCCCTGCATTGGCAGGCGGATTCTTAGCCACTGCGCCACCAGGGAAGCCCTCACATCTTAATCTAAGCCAAAATCTGGGTGAAAAGAGGCAAGAAAAAATCAACCCAGATTCAAAAGTCACCAAAATAACAAACTTTCTTCCTGGAGCTCAAAAAAATCTAGATGAAACCATCCATTCCAGCCTTCCCAGGGTGGAACAGAGCAGGAAGAAGGCCGGAAGAAGGCCAGTGTACACAGGAGGGAGATAGGCCCACATCCGCCAGGTACTCAAGCTTCGTGGGAGACCAAAATCTTCAGGAGCTGAGCCTGAGACTCTTGAGTCCTAAGACGCCGTTTGAAGGGCTCCAGTCCTTCAGCAGCAGCCTCAGTGTAGCTCTGGGTGCTGGGATGCCCTGAAAACTCCTGTTCAGCATCCCTCTGGATAAAAGAGTAAAGGAGAACAGGACCCCTGAATATTCTTCATTCTTAAGGGACCAGCAGCCTTTACCAGAACAATATTCACCAGCACTTTGGGAATCTGAAATAGGTTGGACTTGTCATGTACACTTACAGCTGCTGCTGAAACGTGATGTCTTTCAGGTAGCTGAAACATCCCATCTGGTGGTTTCCATTCTAGACACAGAAAGCTGATATGAAAGACACGCTTCCAGGGACTTCCCTGGTGGCGCAGTGGCTAAGAATCCACCTACCAATGCAGGGGACACGGGTTCGATCCCTTGTCCGGGAAGATCCCACACACCACGGAGCAACTAAGCCCGTGCACCGCAACTACTGAGCCTGTGCTCCACAACAAGGGAAGCCACCGCAATGAGAAGTCACCGCAATGAGAAGTCCGTGCACTGCAACAAAGAGTAGCCCCTGCTCGCCACAGCTAGAGAAAACCTGTACGCAGCAGCAAAGACCCAACACAGCCAAAAAAAAAATTATATATATAAAAAAAAGACACGTTTCCAAACATGACTAGGATTTTTTGAGAAAAAACATCAATATTTCAAATAACAACAGGAAAATAGCAGTATGAATTAGTTATTCTAGATGAAACACATCAATTTAGTTTTTAAACTAAAAATAGAGTTGCCATATGATCCTGCAATCCCACTCCTGGGCATATATCTGGAGATAACTATAATTGGAAAAGATACATGCACCCCAATATTTATTGCAGCACTATTTACAATAGCCAAGACATGGAAGCAACCTAAATGTCCATTGACCAATGAATGGATAAAGAATGTGTGGTACATATATACAATGGAATATTACTCAGCCATAAAAAAGAATGAAATAATACCATTTACAGCAACATGGATGGACCTAGAGGTTATCATACTAAGTGAAGTAAGTCAGAAAGAGAAAGACGAATATATGATTATCACTTATATGTGGAATCTAAAATATGACACAAATGAACTTATTTACAAAACACAAACAGACTCACAGACATAGAGAACAGACTTATGGCTGCCAAGGGGGAGGGGGGATGGGGGAGGGAAGGAGTGGGAGCTTGGGGTTAGCAGATGCAAGCTATATACAGGATGGATAAACAACAAGGTCCTACTGTGTAGCATAGAGACCTATATTCAATATCCTGTGATAAACCATAATGGAAAAGAAAATGAAAAAGAATGTGTATGTGTATAACTGAGTCACTTTGCTGTACAGTATAAATGAGCACAACATTGTAATCAGCTATACTTCAATAAAATAAAGATTTTTTTTTAAAAAAAAATAAAATACAAGGGCTTCCCTGGTGGCGCAGTGGTTGAGAGTCCGCCTGCCGATGCAGGGGACACGGGTTCGTGCCCCGGTCCAGGAAGATCCCATATGCCGCGGAGCAGCTGGGCCCGTGAGCCATGGCTGCTGAGCCTGCGCGTCCGGAGCCTGTGCTCCGCAACGGGAGAGGCCGCAACAGTGAGAGGCCTGCGTACTGCAAAATAAATAAATAAATTAATTAAAATACAAGATTTAAAGGAAACAAAAATATAGATGTTTTTAAAAGGAGCATGACATCAAGACACATTCATACATAAGCTTAAATATGTACCTGATTTGTCACAAGGTAAATCCTTGAACTTTGTCTATTTGCTGTTTAACAAAATTTTATATGAACACCTCATTTTGAGCTGTTTTTTTCAGGAATAGATAGCTACCAGGAGAACTTGGTCTTAAGGTACAGCCTGAAGTAATACAGCCTTTCCCAAAGTATGTTCCTTGGGACACCCGTCCTTCAAGACGCCTGGCAAAAAAGGTGTCTGTACTCCAACAAGTTGGGGAAATACTCTGTTTTGTATTTGCCTTCTAGGAGAGGTAAAACGCATACGAGCTTATGAAGGAGCTGAGACATTTGGAAGTAAATAAAGATTTCAGCAGATTCAGTTTGCTTCACATCAAAAGTTTCAAACTTCATGGGCCAAAGAATATTTACGTAGAGAACCATCTAACAAGGAACCCTCAGGAACTAGCATTCTAAAGAACACAACACAGAAAGCATTGCTCATAAAGAAGTAGGTATGTGAGGGTTTTGTTGCTGTCGATGATAATTTCCCAGAAGCAGGAGCGATGGGCCTTAACCCGGACCCAACGCATGGTTGCTCTGTGACAACGTAAACAACTCCATGACTTGAGAGCAGAGAGGGGAGACTGAATCAGTAGGTCCTTGAGCTGCTGAGGACCCATCTTTACCATCCTACTAAGCTTTGCCCATAATCAGTATGAGTTCCTGGAAATGAGAGCACAATCGTAGTTATGACAATGACAAAATCAGCTTCCCCGTAAACCGTTTAGGAAGTGAATCAACCCACTGGTATCGGAAGAGCTGGATTCTAACCTGAGTATTGTAATATTCTGTCTCCACTAAACCTGGTAGAATTCTTGCCGTATCGATCACTCTTCCCCCCAGAATTGGATCTTTATTTCCTCTCTGTACAGTGAGAATGCATGGGCTGGGGTGGCTTTTAAAGGCTCTTTCAGCCTTAAAAATTCGTAGCACAAACAGTAAAAAAGAAATTCATCATGTTCTCCTGTTTGATGCCTTCCTAGACCTTTAAATTTGAAAAGAACTCCTTTGTATGTTTTCCACACTAAACGTAACTACTTTAAATATTTCTCGGTCACTGTCGTGGGATATTGCGTTTCCCGGTTTGGAAGAGAGCGAGAGGGAGAATTACGTGCCGTAATCATCGTCTGGGGATTTGCAGATGGGTTAAGCAGATCTTGGAGAAATGCAATTTGCTTTGCCCTCAAGAGTAGTAAATTATAAACTAGCTACATTTCCCTTTCCACTTGACCTTCATCTTCCACAGAGAATTCTTTTGCAAGGATTTGGTTCCCTTTATTTTGCTACTTTAAGCAAAAAAAAAAAAGGGGGGGGGATTAAGCACCATGCCCCAGAAACCTACTCTCCTCCTTCTGGGTTTTTTAAGCACGCACAATTCCACTAAAAGTCATCACAGACCCTTGCGGAGACTTACTTGTCATATGCTGTTGGGAGCGGAGATACCATCCCCTCTCTCCTGAGCAGCTCAATCTAAAGTGTCATCTAGGGACTTCCCTGGTGGTCCAGTGGGTAAGACTCCGTGCTCCCAAAGCAGGGGGCCCGGGTTCGATCCCTGGTCAGGGAACTAGATCCCACATGCTGCAACTAAGGGTTCGTGTGTGGTAACTAAGACCCCGGGCAACCACATAAGAAATAAATAAATAAATAACGATTAAAGTGTCGTCTACCAGATGCAAGTGCCCATTTCAATACAAGTCAGAGAGAAATTTCACTTCAGGTTTTCCGCAAGCATGCTGGACCTGGTCTTGCCAATCCGTTTCCACTCTGCTATGGGAAAATCTATCTGCAATCGAGGAGATGTCCATGGTTGCTTCTGCCCATGCTGACCAAAAGGGCAGGTGATTTCTGGTCATAAATTGCTACAAGCCTGCAGCGTGACAAAGTCAGAAATTTGAGGGGTGGAAGTGAAAAGGCCAAGTTGAAATTCAATGACCTTATCTTGGACTCCCTACAAAGAAGACCCATTGCCACCTCCAACTCAGTAAGCCTTGTCATGTTGTACCTTTGGGAAAGGTACTTTTAGACTTTCCCAAAGATGTTGCTGCCAGTCTGATCGCATCCCCACCTGTGTCCAGGAACTTGGGCAACTCCAAATATTTTACAGGGTAGGTACGCTCATTGAACCGATGACAACTTTGCTGGCCTATTTCTTCATCTAGCTATGACTACAGTGAAAAGAAAAGTCTCAGAGGACTTAGACCCAGGGTGTTTGGAGTGCTTAGAAGTACTGTTTGCTTTTCTCTTTAGGATTCTGAAAAAAACCACCCAGGCTCTGAAAAATAGGTGCTCTGGAACAACATTCCCCCAAGTAAATTTTCCACTTTATTCCCCCTAAAATGTCTACTCTCCAAGAGCTCCAAAAGGGTCCGTCTCAGCTACCAGGCTCTAAGTACGGGGACCACCAGAGTTCCTTCTCAGGAAGGTCTTCTCCTTCGGACTTGAAATCTAACTCTTTGCTGGCTTCAGGTATGAGGCAGGCATCTCACAGAGGGTGAGAGAATTCTCATCCAGGAATGGGCCAGCACACTTCTTTACCTGAAATGGAGATTGTGGTAGTCGCTTGGCCTTATGAGAATTTGAATTCCCAACTCTCACTATGAAAATCCCCCTGCTGCTTCCTACAGGTTACTTTCTTTTCTCACCACACCTCTGCTCTCACACCGTCTCCATCTTTTCTTAATGTGCCACCCTCAACTCTAGCCCAGGGAAGCTAAAGAAACCAATTCTAGCAATACTCAAGTGTATCACCGATGGTTTCTCCTTTCCAGCGGACGTTTGTGGTCAATACAGAGCCCTGAGGTTTTCCTAGTTTCTGCCCTCCTTAGATGTAGCTACTTTACCTAATTAACATGTGTGAAATGTTGAAAACATTTTAGGCAAGGGGAAATGGGGCAAATGAATCTCAGAGTTTAATAGGTGATGATTTACAAGCAAAGAACATCTTTTATAAAGGAACTGCTCATTCTTTTCTCCTTTGACATTGAGGTTAATATAGCCGGTGGGCATTCTTGTTTCTACCATTTCATTCAATCCTCAATCTTGTAAGGAAACCAACTTATGCATTTAAGGAACTTGCCCAGGGCCTCCTGGCCCGTCAGCTGCGAAGGACAATGCCGTGTGACTCCAAGTCCTGCTTTTCTCAGTTTCACTTCACCTCCCAAACAGGTCACTACATAGAGCCACGTGTGAGGCCCAATGCGAACAGCGGCAGCTGTGTTTTTGCAGTCCTGCTTCTAAATTAGGTCATATAATTTGCAGTTGATAAAAATAGCTCTACAACAAGTCTTTTTACCTCTACTCTCCTTCAAGCCATTGATATAACCCCTTTCAAATTAATCTTACTACAGCATAAGTCCATGCTTCCCGCAAGCCATCAGATTAAGGCCAAACCACTTGACCTCAAACCACGAAGCCCTCTACAACCTGGCATAACCTTCGTTCCTGGCATTGCTTTGCAAACCCCCCGCTAAGGCAAATGGGAATATTCTCATTCCCTAAGCAAGTGGTTATGCCCTTTCCAGCTTTGAGCAAATGCCCTACACTGACAGAAGTAGCCTCTTCTTTTCCCTCTTCCCAGTGTTCACAGCAGCACTATTTACAGTAGCCAAGACATGGAAACAACCTAAATGCCCATCGACAGATGAATGGATAAAGAAGAGGTGGTACATATATACAATGGAATATCACTTAGCCGTAAAAAAGAACGAAATAATGCCATTTGCAGCAACATGGATGCAACTAGAGATGATCATACAAAGCAAAGTAAGTCAGACAGAGAAAGACAAACACCATATGACAGCACTTACACGTGGAGTCTAAAATATGACACAAATGAACCTACTTACAAAACAGAAACAGACTCACAGACACAGAGAACAGACTCGTGGTTGCCAAGCAGAAGGGAGTGGGGAGGGATGGATTGGGAGTTTGGGGGTTAGTAGATGCAAACTATTATATATAGAATGGATAAACAACAAGGTCCTACTGTGTAGCACAGGGAACTATATTCAACATCCTGTGATAAACCATAATGGAAAAGAATAAAAAAAAGAATGTATATATATGTATAACTGAATCACTTTGTTGTCCAGCAGAAAGTAACACAGCATTGTAAATCAACTATACTTCAATAAAATTCTTTAAAAAAAAAGAATGACTTCAAATGCCAAGGGTCCACCACCCTTGTGATTCCCAGGATCCTGGAGTCAGACTCCATTCACCCAGCTCTGCCGCTTCCTAGCTGGGTGACCTTGGACAAGTCACTTAACCCCTCTGTGTTTCATTGTCCTCAACTATAACATAAGAATAATATTAATACCTTCCTCAAAGAGTTGATGTGAGAATTAAGTTAATATGATACTTAAAACAGTATCTGACACATAGTAAATGCTCTCTAAAGTTAACTGTTATCAAAAGTTTCATCATCATCAAAAAAAAGTTTCGCCATCTGTATCATCATCACTTCTTGCTCAAAATTTCTTTAGATCTTTTAGTATATTTGCTGAAAATATATCTCTTATATAGTGTGGGGTTTTCTTTAAATATTTTACGTTTTTGTCCTATCTCTCATAGCAAATGTTGTATCTGTTTTTCTATAACCTACAGAAGTTCAAACAGAATAAGCCAGGCTAAGACAGAATCTACTAAGAGAACCATTTTCTTGGTTTCTCCCACTATGGGCAGCAGAATCTTGACTCAAATGATCCTATAAACTCTTTTATTGAGCTGACATTTCTCAGCACATATTTCGTGCTGGGAACTGTGCTGAAGACCCTACTTATACCTTCTTATTCAATGACTACAATAACCTATGAGTTATTATACCCATTTTATAGATAAGACCACTGAGTCTCAGGGAAGTAGGCCGCTGTCAGACAAAAAAGCATCACCGGCAATTAAGGCACCTACGTAAGGTCCCTTGTGGTTACAGGCACGAACAGTACCATTGACGCTGACAGGCCATCCTTGAGTTCTCCCGTGAACTCCTGACTCACTAGCGACTAGTGAGACCCCTTACCCGAGAACCTCTGTTCTAGAATCTTCTTTTCCTTATGTTGCCTCTCCTTATACTCATTCCCTTGGTAATTTTTTCTAAGCTCATGGTTTTAAATGTCATCGATATACTGACATCTCCCCAATTTTTATCTCCAAATCAGGCCTTTTCTCCCAAACTCCAGATGTACATAGCGAACTGCCTTCTCAGACCCACAGGTAAAAAGCTAAACTTCTGAGTTTGCTCCCTCAAACTTGCTCCAAACACACTCTTGTCCATTTCCACTAAAGGAAGCTCCATCCTTCAGGATCTTTGTCTCAAGATCCTCGTACTCAGCTCTGCTTTGTCTCTCATCCCCCATATTCAGTGTTTCAGAGACACAGGTGGCTTCCCCTTCGACGGCTCCCCATCTCCCTCAGGGTAAAAGGCAAAGTTCCCCTTACAACGGTCTATAGACCCTATACAGTCAGCGCCTAATACCTCCTTGGCCTTAAACCCTACAAATTTCTCCCCACCCCTAATCACTCAGTTCCTCCGCTCCAGCCTCCCTGATGTCACATCAGACACTGTCTTACCTCAGGGCCTTTGCACACACTGTTCTCTGCACCTGGAAAACTCTTCCCCCGAATGTCTCATGGTTTGTCGTCTCGCCTCCTCAGGTCTTTGCCCAAATGCCGTCTTCTTAAAGAGTCCTGCCCCGTCCACCCTATTGAGCATTGCAGCCTCATCTCCCCCCCTGACCTGTGCTATTTTCCCCACAGACCTCATCACCTTGTCATACAATAATTTTCTTACTTATAATGCTCTCACTGTTGGCCTCCTCCTGCTATCACATAAGTTCCATGAGGGCAGGGATTTTTTTCTTTTCTATTAGCTGGTAAGTCCTCAACACAAAGAACAGAACCTGCCACGAGGCAGGTGCTCACTTAATACTGAATGAATCAACTAGTAGAGCTGAGATTCAATCCGGGCTTTCTGAGTTCTTACGGAGGCACAACGGTCCCTTCCACCAGAGGAGAGCTACACAGCCCCTCTGACGCAAGCTTAGGCTAAAAATTAATATCCAGTAGCTAATATTCCTGGGTACCACCATCACCCATCCACTGACTGTCTTTGCTGAGAACATCACAACTTACTGATTTCTCGCCCGGGATGACCTGGCTCGTATTAGGGTATATTCGGTAGAGAATGTAAACAGGCAAACATTTGTTTGCCTCATGGTAACGTGAGCAGAGTCAGAGGCTGGAGAGAAGGCAAGAGGCCAGACAGGGACAAGCCACCGGGACAGGCCAGCTTGCTAGAAGCCCCACGAAAGAGCACTTCAGATGTGGGTCTGGCTTGATCCAGCCTGTTCTTTGCTGTCGAGAACTGGCTCGGGGATCTGATCAGTTTTTGTATTAGGGTAAATCCAAGTCGCGAGAGCGGACGTCATTAACCAGGAGCCCCGAACTGTTGATGGAAATCAAAATGGCATTTCGAATTTAAGATTTCCCATGGTTGCTGAGACTTCCAAGGGCCTCGGGTAATCAGCCTCCCGGGCTCCATCTCCGAACTGCTTTCCAGTAGGGGCTGCAGTACTCACGTACCACTCAGGGTGGAGCTCTTGTTCTACTCAAAAGAGCCACGCTTCCCTGTGGCAGGCCAGGCCTCACGGGCTTTCCAAGTCAGACCGCCCGACAGCCCAGTGACTCAGCACTGGGAGAGAGGAAGCACACAGGTTGGACACCGGATACTGCTACACGCCCAACGTACACAAGCTTGCTATCACCACCAGCACAAAAAATTACTTTTGGATGTACCCTGTCCTGGGAGTCCCATGTCTTTGGTATAGGATTTAGGGGTCTCCAAGCAGATAACCACTTGGGCACTCCCATAAAAGCCCTAGGCTAATAGAAAAGGACGGTGCCATATTGGTTGAAGGTTGGCTGGGCCATTTTGCCTCGTTTCTGGCTGCAACGGGAGACAGGCCGCCTGCATATTGTTCTAGGTTTTCTTTCTTTTCCAGTTTTCAGGGCTGTCTCTGGGGGGAGGTAAGCCACTACAGCCCCAGCACACAGGGTGGGACTCACCCTGACCCCAGGGCGTCAGCTGCCCGCAATTCCGGTGGAACAGACTCCGTGCCTGCTGGGCAAACCCCTCAGTTAATCCTGCTGGCAGCGAGGACCACACCCTGTTATCAGCCCGTGTACTTGACCACAGGGCTCAAAACATTTTAACAGCGTGGGCTTGTTTAATCCTTGTGATTTTTCGTAAGTCTGTTAAAGCCCTTATTTTTCAAATTTCTGCTTTGTGTATGGGGAAACGACCAGATGGGCCGAGTGACTCTGCAAAGGTCATCCAGGGACTCAGAATTAGCATCATGGACCCTTGACCTTCAATCAGGGGTGCTGACTTTTCTAGATCTCTGCCACAAAGAACCTGTTTCTCCCCCCGACCCCAGCCTCATCCCCATACCCCGCCAATAATCCTATCCTTGTATATAAGGCATTGGTTTGGTTCTTTTCTAGAGTATACACATTCACACAAGTACACAAATCCATGCCTGTTTCCGCAGCTTTAAGCCATGTGCCAATGAAATTCTGTCACTGGTATCACCCAAAAGTAAGGAGAAGTGTCACCTAGCTTTTACGTTGAAACCTGACTTTTGAAATATACACACAGTCTCCCTCTTAGAGATACACAATTCAGGATAGCAGATGAAAAGCCCTGAGAAATCATGTAGAAAAGAAATGGTTTAACTCATTTAACCACATATTTTCCAAACTTCCTTAAACATAGATGATTTTTCCCCACAGTACCCCTCTGTTGACATCATTGCAATCATATTCCTTGAAATACCCTTTTGGAAATGCTGTATAAAATTATAATCTCTTTGTAGCCTAGGGTTGGGTGTGTAGGCAATGACCTCCATTCATAGTCTACTTTGCTATGCTGGGGAATTCCAGAGTTCACAGAATTAGTCTTCTTAGAGACAGTGAGATTTTTGTGGCATCCCACAGCGTCCTGATGGTTGACCAAAGCCAAGTACCATGGCAGTTCTCCAAGCTTGAGATTATGGAGCAGAAAGTAGATCAATGCCACTCTCTACTCCTTCTGACGGGCCCCATCCCATCCCTTCCAAAGCACCAGACATCTCCACTCAAGGCCACCCTGAGCTCCCTCCTGCTGTCCCACCGTTGGCATCAGTGGGGACCTCCCATTTCCAGCCCTTTGGAAGTGTGTCCTTCAGTCCCTTGAAAGTTTGATTACCAGGGTAGTCCTAAAACACCACTCAGTGCTTCCTCTCTCTTAAAAACAAAGCCATAACCCTGAGGCGGTAATTCTTTTTTCTACAATGATAAAAGCTTCCACTTTCTTCTATGAACATACTTCTCGTCCTTTTTATTTGTCCAGAAGAGTGGGTAGCTTTGCCCCATAACTGAAGTTCCTACACCACCCCTGGTAGCCTTTCATAGTCAGAGGAGCTAAGAAAAAGCACATACTTAGTCTGAAGTCTTTGGGGGAACAAAGACCTTATAGCAATGACCCTATGTGCCGCCATTTGTTGTTGAATGTAATGTTAGTTTTCCAACTCTGTAGAAGTGTCCTGGATCATCTCAGAAAAATATACTGACTCAGAAGGAATTAAAATGCTGGGCTACTGTGATCACCCCATGCCAGGCCATTCTCTCTATCTTCTTCCTGAGCTTTGGGACCAACGACAAGATTTGTCTTCACTTTGTGGCTCTTGCAGACATTGGTATCAGGATAACCATCTTAGTTCTTCTTTAAACAATTACAAGTGCTAAGTTTAGAAGGGCAAGGGAACCTGATAGAATCAGCCCTTTTCTGTGGATCAGATATATTCTTTTAAGAACAAACCAATCCCCCAAACTCACACACACCCCCACGGAAAGAAAAAAAAAAGCCATATCACTTACAGGACTAGTAACTTCTACGTCTAGAGACATTCAGGATAACTGCCTGAGTGTGACACCTACATTAACCAGATTAATTCCCTCAGTATTGCATTGGTGGCTGGCAATGCTGTTCCTTTACATATTTAAGTCAAGCCTTGCAGAGGGTACATTCCTGTTTTAACAAGTATTTTTAAGCTGTGGTTATATATCATCACCCAAACTCATACCAGGCACCGTGTCAGGTGTTTGTGACCAAAGAAAGTTGATAATTTGTGGCAAATGGATGGACAGAGGGACAATGTTTCTAACTTCAACATCTTGTCAGGAAGGAGGGGAGGAAGGACAGAAGGAAGGAAGGAAGGAAGGAAGGAAGGAAGGAGGGTTTTTTGGTTTGTTTTTTAAAACATCTTTATTGGAGTATGATTGCCTCGCAATGGTGTGTTAGTTTCTGCTGTGTAACAAAGTGAGTCATCAGTCTGATCATACTCTTTCAGCCAGCCCGTAACACCCTTCTACTACAAAGGCAATCCAAGAAATGTAGAGATTATGGGGGTGTTTTCCTTCTCTTCAAGGTTGCTAAAACTTGACTTTACCCAGATATAGTTTTTGTTGTTGTTTTTTGTTTTGTGTGTGTGTGTGTCTTTTTTTAAGAAATGAAAAGAGTCCAAGAACTTACTATATGCCCTTGTGTAACCTGCTAAACCCCACTAAAACCTTGGCATTGTCACAGTTTTAATTGGGGGTGATCATTGCACCCTCTCAGAGTTTTCCAGAGGATGTGATGAGAAAATCCATGTGAGGTGCTTAGTACAATGCCTAGAACCCAGCCAAAACTCGATCAATGATAAACGATTATGGAGGTTTCTTTAAAAAAATCTTTATCAGTTAGTTGTGATTCTTTGATCCTGTACCCTTCACTGTCTTCAAAACGTCCTATTGGCTTGATTTCATTTTCAGACCTTTTTACTTCTCTTTAAGGGCATTTGGGTATAGAACACGGTTAAGAAATGGAACCAGGATCTCTTCTGCCCTGGAGCCATGTTTCAATTAACTGTCTGACTGTACTGGTGTTAGGAGGGTGAGTCAGGGTGATGAGCAATGAACCTGGGAATCCTGGCACTAGCTCTGCCCATGGTTTGCTGCTGTTTGTATAAATAGCTGTGTGTCTCCAGGTGATGCGCTAAGGCACTACACCCTAAAAAATGGAGTTGCAGGGTTTTCTCTGTTAAGGGAAAACAGCCAAAAGAAAACATCTTACTCTCTCTTCACTGCGGGAAGAACACCAGGCATATTCCATGGACAGCCAGAGCCGGTGAAAGCAAAGCCCTCTCACTGCATCCCTGGAATAGCTGAGAATCTGCCCTTGAATTTCATAGACGGTGATTCCCAGGATGTCTGTGCAATGTCCCTGGAGAAGGGCTGCTGGGTGACTGGCCAAGCTGTCCAGGGCCATCAGTCCCTCCCAGAGAAGCTCAGCTCTCCCCTCGGAGAGTAAAGCACAGTAACACAAGGATATGTGGATGGACAACTGGCCTTTTTTTTTTTTTTTTTTGCGGTACGTGGGCCTCTCACTGTTGCGGCCTCTCCCGTTGCGGAGCACAGGCTCCGGACGCGCAGGCTCAGCGGCCATGGCTCACAGGCCCAGCCGCTCCGCGGCACGTGGGATCTTCCCGGACCGGGGCACGAACCCGCGTCCCCTGCATCGGCAGGCGGGCTCTCAACCACTGCACCACCCGGGAAGCCCTTGTTATTTTAAATGTGGTTCTCTTTAAGATAGTAAAGCACCTTCTTTGTTTCATTTCATGCTCTTCGCCACGACTTTAACGTTGTCTGACCAAGAGGAAGAGTCAGACTTTGTTTTAACTTGCATTTGCCTGCCATGACCTTTCCCATTCTTTAAGTTCAACCTCTGTGAGTCACTGTGTTTTAAGTGTGTCTCTTTTCTCAGCTTATAGCTGGGCTTTGCTTCGTAATCCCGTCATATTGTGGAAATGATGATGCTTATAGCCCACTTAGTTACTGACATACTAATCTTAATTTGCTTCCTCTGTGATGAACGTCTGGGCTTTTACACATGCCTTCTGAGGGCAGAGATGCAACTACAGAAGAGACACTCCAGCAAGGACTTAGAAAAGCATGTGGTCCAGATGACTACATTGATAGCGCTTCATATGTTTAATCCTCCTTGGGATGTATAACTTTTGATATACTCACTACTTAAAAGATCATCCTCATTTTATTCACAGTCACAAAGATTTCCTTGAGAGAAAACCTTTGAAGGAAACAAGGCATGCTTCCCTTTCTGCATTCTCTTTGCAGTGGTCAAAGGAGCATAAAGCCAGTTAGGCTGGTGGAGTTCTATACTTCCCAGCCCCCTCCTTCCACAGCTGCCAGCTGTCCAACAGCTGGCCCTCATTTCAAGAAGTGGAGGGGCTTCCCTGGTGGCGCAGTGGTTGAGAATCTGCCTGCCGATGCAGGGGACACAGGTTTGAGCCCTGGTCCGGGAAGATCCCACATGCTGCAGAGCAACTAAGCCCGTGCGCCGCAACTACTGAGTCTGCACTCTAGAGCCCGCGAGGCACAACTACTGAGCCCGAGTGCCACAACTACTGAAGCCCGTGTGCCACAACTACTGAAGCCCATGTGCCTAGAGCCTGTGCTCCGCAGCGAGAGAAGCCACCGCAGTGAGAAGCCCGCTCACCACAGTGAAGAGTAGCCCCCCCCTCGCCGCAACTAGAGAAAGCCCACACGCAGCAACAAGACCCAACACAACTAAAAATAAACTTAAAAAATAAATAAAAATTAAAAAATATATATATATATATGAAGTGGAGAGCTCAGGCCTGTGACACTGAGGGCTCAGTCTGCTGCCCAAAGCAATTGGAAACACCTGCTCTGGTTTTGCAATCCTGCAACAGGAGCTTCCAAAGATTAGAAAGGAAGCATGAGAAAATTCCCTCCTTATTCCCTCCCTCCCTCCGAGAGGCCTTCTGCTTCTTGGTTCTAAACAGGGAAGATGAATACGGGAGACGTGGGTCATATACCTGGGTCGGAGTTCCTCTCCTATCTCTTGAACCCTGAATTCACGTCCTTCCTCCCTGTGCTTTCCAAACCCCACGTTTAGACTGAGAGAGGCCGGAATAAAGGGGGCAGCAGCTGCCAGGAAATGTCGAGAAGGAACAGAACGGCAGAGCATCCCTTTGGCAGGCTGTTGATGGGATAATGGACTCCTCAGCTGCACTTCCAGGCACCTGGGATGGAAACGGCACCTCCCCTTCCATTGAAACGGAAGGGCTCAGAGGGAAGGGCCCCGGGCTGTGATTTCTCAGCCTTGAAGACCAGCTGCTCTCAGACAGCACCACACAGTGAGGCAGCCAGCCCAGTTACTTGGGTCTCCAGTAGGTCCGCTATTAGACTCTTCACAGACAGGAAGCCAGGGACTCCAGTTTAAGTTTTTCAAAAGCCCTTCCCTGGACCCTAAGAAGCGAATATGAGCAGAGTAGGAGATTGGAAGTCAGACTTAGACTTGGATACTGTCTCTGCCACTGAGCCTCTATGAGACCTGGAATTGTGCTCCTAAGAACAAAATGAGATATGCACAAAATACCTATTACACCGCTGTATTAGTCAGTGTTCTCCAGAGAGAGAGAGAGAGACAGACAGACAGACAGACTGATTTATTTGAAGCAATTGGATGCACTTATGGAGGCTTGGCAAGTCTGAAATCTGATGGGGGAGGGCAGCCGGCTAGAGACTCAGGAAAGAGGTGCAGTTCAAGTCCAAAGGCGGTGTGCTGGCAGAAATCCGTCTTCTCCAGGGATGTCAGCCTTTTGTTCTCATAAGGTCTTCAGCTGATTAGATGAGGCCCACCCACACCATGCAGAGCAATCTGCTGTATTCACAGTCCACCAGTTTAAATGTAAATCTCACCCCCAGCAACAGCCTCGCAGGAACACCCAGAATAAGGTTTGATGAAATATCTTGGCACCATAGCCCAGCCAAGTTGATACATAAGATTAACCATCACACACTAGAGAGACCCTCCCCCTCATTTCCCTGGTTCCTGAGCCACTAACTCCTGTTCCTCCCACCTCTCTTATCCTTTTTCTCTGCCCTGGGCCCTTTGGTCACTGCTGAGTGAAGATCCTCTCCTAGAACGCTTGTCATGGAATCTTCTGCGTGTGTTTCCCGTCACCATCTGCCACTCTCCAGATAATCCTCTGTCCTTCACCGCCAGCCTGGGTGCCCAGCAAATGTTGACTCACACTTCAGGCCACCCATCTCACATCACCCGTGGCCCCTCCCTCCATGGTGTTTATCTCCTTCAAAGGAAATTAGGGTGAATGCAAGAAAGAATAATCACGAGCAAGAAACAGCAAAGACTGAATCGAACATCTTCTTGACAGTCCCCCTTTTCACATATCTGCGAGCTCCATTTCTCTTCTGTTTGGCTTCTTGGTGCTTTTACTACTGAGAAAACTGAACAAACAGCCCTCCCTCCTGGTCTCTTTTCCTCTGCTCCTCTCCCCTCTTTTGGCCAAGTCAATGGAGCTTCTTTTGCAAAGCTCTTCAGGCATTTTTTAAAAACAGCTGTGGAGTGAATGGAGATTTGCTCTATGCCATAAGTGGCCCGCTGACCAATTAACAACAACAAAAAGAGGATTTGGTCAAAGGAAAAAATGTTTCTCAAAACTAGAAAACGCGCAAAGATTTGTACGTGCAGATTAATAGATGTCTAAGAGAGAAATATGATGGCCATATTTATAATTTGTAGAACCGGAGAAGCATCCCTTCTTGAAAGCCCGATTATACAGAGCCCTACGTTGGGAAGGTCCTAAAGATAATGAAGGCCTGAGAAGCATAGACACACACACAGTGGAGCTTGAGAACATTTAGAAAACACCTTAAAATACCAAACGATGCATATATGAAAGAATGCAGAGTGAGAAGCACGACCAGATTGGGTCAACACCCTGAAACAGGACAGAAGCACCGGACCCCCCTTCTCCAGATACCTAATTCCCACCCAAACTGACATCGCCAGGTCAAATTCCTCCTCAGCTCTCCAAGACTTCCCAGAGGTCTCCAACCTGCACGGCATCGCTTCCTTCTCCAAACTCTTAGAGAAACGTGTTGTCATAACCTTCGTCTGGCCCTGGGCTGTACAATCCAGTGAATTGGTACCACTTTGCTTTGCTGTGGATTCACTCTTCCACACTTGTATGTCTGTGTTTATCATGGGTGCCACATCCTGGAGGGTTGTGTACACGGCTTACTGCTCAGAGAACACAACACAGCGACTGAACTCACTCCGCTAGTACGACTTGATTCGTTAAGATGTGTCGTATTTCACCCGCATCAGCAGCAGACAACCACAGACCACCCACTTAGTCACTCAGCCAAGATCCTAATAAAAATCAACACGTTAGCAGCCGGCAGCGACTGAGAGCTCGTTCCGAGCAAAGTTATATTTTAACCCATTTCATACTTAGCATTTAATGTTTAGAAACAACTCCATGACGTAAGCACTTTTATTATCCCCATTTTGCAGGTGGAGAAACCGAGGCACAGTGAACCCAGGTCTATAGCCAATAAGCGACAGAGCCAGTTTTTGAATCCAGATTAATCGTCTCCAGAGTCAGGACCCTTACCTGCTATGTTATATTTAGAAACAATGTCTTCAGGAACTCTTCCAGAACTATTCTATGCACCTGGCACATAGACATATACAAATCAATGTGCATATTTGGATAACTTGGTTCTGCACTCTATACAGAATGAGGTCTGAACACCTTCATCTTCCATCCAGAGCTTTCAGTATTTTTCCCAACTTAGCGTGGAGCCCTCCCAGCATCTTTCTTCCCACACTGGACAACTCATAGGACCCCCGTACACTTTCAGCGCTTTCCACCTTCTGCCACTTTGCCCAGATCTTCTCACTGCTGGGTGACCCGTGCACACCACAGTTCTCGGTCCAAGTTATGCCTACTTTTCAAGACACAGCTTAGATCTGTCCTAGCCAACAACTTTACCCATTCTTTCTTTCCTCACCAGAATGCATTTCTCTCTCCCCATAAAAGATGGTATCTGTGATCATGTCACCATGAATGATGTGCATTCAGAGAAGCTTCCTTGCCTTGGTGAGAAAGGCATGGGGTCAGAGCCGGTAAGCTGGTTGACACACATACGCTGCCTCCCAGCTTCCTTACGGTTCAGCTGAAATGAAGCAACCACTTCTTGTACAGGCCCTCAGGGGTGTGTGAGGCATGTACACCAGAAGGGGAAAAAAAGTTGAAAACTACAAAGTTACACACTTACAAATAATGCTAGAAACATGATGAGGGGGTATTATAAAAATAACTCTGAATCCACTCAAACTTATTTTTATTTATTTATTTTTAAGTCTTTAGCACTTCACTTTATTTATTTATTTATTTATGTTTGGCTGTGCTGGGTCTTCATTGCTGCGTGCGGGCTTTCTCTAGTTGCAGCGAGCGGGGGCTACTCTTCGTTGCAGTGCACGGTCTTCTCCTTGCGGTGGCTTCTCTTGTGTAGCATGGGCTCGAGGCGCGTGGACTTCAGTAGTTGTGGCTCACGGGCTCAGTAGTTGTGGCTCGTGGGTTCTAGAGCACAGGCTCAGTAGCTGTGGCGCACGGGCTTAGTTGCTCTGCAGCATGTGGGATCTTCCCAGACTGGGGCTCGAACCCATGTCCCCTGCATTGGCAGGTGGATTCTTAACCACTGGGCCAGCAGGGAAGTCCCAAACTTATTTTTAAAAAATAAGTCATCCTCACTCAGTATTTTATTAGTAGTAACAAATTACTGATGACACATTTCACGACTAACGGTACCCAACAGCCAGTGTTAACAGCAAGGCTGGAAATGCTCCTCTCATGCCTCCTCTGACTCGAAAGGCTCTGGAAGACCCAGGCTGCATCTCAGTCACTTAAAGAGCCTAGCTCTGTGTTACGAGCATAGGAGGAACTTATTATCCGTGAATGGCATTGACCTGGACTGCCTTGACCAGATGTCATCGAAGGTTTGGTCAGGCCAGCTCCCAGAGCAGAAGGCAGGACATACAGAGAAACTGGATGGTGGGTAAAGAAGCATTTCCCACATCCCCTTGGGGCATGACAACCTGTTAGCAGACAATCAGGATAACAGATGCTGGAGAAGAGACCCATCCCCAGCCTTCAAAGAGGGCGTACAGGAGGCAAGACCAACATATATGTAATCAGCATAAACACGAAGAGAAAAATACAGTAATTCCAAGAGTATGCTGACGGGGGACAATTAATGGGTTAAGGTGGGAGAAATGAACCACAAGATCACTGGTGAGAGCAGACACTGGCTGTTGTGTGTCTGATTCACCCAGCCATTAGTACCCAGAGAAGAAAGCCCCAGAAAGCAGTCTGGATCAGGCGTCCCAGTGCACGTTCTCCACAGGGCGGGGTGGGGGGATTAGGGGGGCCATGGCTGGGATCTCAGAGTCTTGCTCCAAGCTTCCCAGAGCTCAACTTGGAGGGTGGGGCTGTCAGAATCCCCTCGTCCACTCTGCAAGGGTAACCTACCGCCTCTGGGCACTCAGACTAGTGTCTTCCTCTGTGCTTCTTTCCAGAACATTCGTGGGGTTGCTGACTACTCTGGGAAAGGGGGACGGCTTCACACAAAATACGTCTTCACTCTCCTCTTGATCTCCTTGCTACCCCCAGCTTTGGTGGTGAAGTCACCGTGTGGACAGCGGAGACCCAGCTGGCCTGTTGCTACTTAGAAAGTCCGTGTATGTCCCTCTCAGAGGCACTAAATGACCAAGGAAGGTTACAGGCGCCACCCTGGCTTCCCTCCAAGTTACATTAGCTGGTGATTAGGTGAAAAAGGAAACTTTCTGCAAATAGGCTGTCTTTTTATAGCAGAGTAATATTCCATTGTATATGTTACTCAGCCATAAAAAGAAACGAAATTGAGTTATTTGTAGTGAGGTGGATGGACCTAGAGTCTGTCATACAGAGTGAAGTAAGTCAGAAAGAGGAAAACAAATACCATATGCTAACACATATATATGGAATCTAAGAAAAAAAATGTCATGAAGAACCTAGTGGCAAGACGGGAATAAAGACACAGACCTACTAGAGAATAGACTTGAGAATATGGGGAGGGGTAAGGGTAAGCTGTGACAAAGTGAGAGAGTGGCATGGACATAGATACACTACCAAACGTGAAATGGATAGCTAGTGGGAAGTAGCCGCATAGCACAGGGAGATCAGCCCGGTGCTTTGTGACGACCTAGAGGGGTGGGATAGGGAGGGTGGGAGGGAGGGAGACGCAAGAGGGAAGAGATATGGGAACATATGTATATGTATAACTGATTCACTTTGTTATAAAGCAGAAACTAACACACTATTGTAAAGCAATTGTACTCCAATAAAGATGTAAAAAAAAAAACAAAACAAAACAAAAGGAAAAAGAAATAGGCTGTCTTCATCATAATCCTTTATATTCACTCTTTTTACATAAATTTCCAGAAATCCCATTTTATATGAAAGATATTCTGATTAAATTCTCCCTGCAGTGTCATCTGAATGGACTGGGTAAATCAGTGGGCCTCTCTTCCTATATTTGACAATCCCAAGAATTCTCAGATGACACAACTTGGCCATGTTTCAGTGAGGCCCAAAAACCTTGAAAATCTGTCCTTAAAGAATGAAATCATTCCATGGAGCAGCTTTGCAAAGAGTTGCCTATCTATCTGCCTGGAAAAAAACATAATTAACAAGCTTGTAGAAAAATCTGGCATGTATATTATTCCCTAAGGATCTAGGATTGCTGTTTTACAAATAATTTCGTGAGCTAAATTTTTTTTTTGGCCTTTATTTGGAAGTTCATATTTTCAGTATCGTGCAACATCTGTTTTTATGAACATCAGTGCTATAGAATTTGCATCCTCCCCCCGCCCCAAATTCACATTTTATATCCTAATGCCCAGTGTGACTGTATTTGGAGGTGGGGCCTTTGGGAGGCAATTAGGTCATGAGGGTGGAGCCTCCATGAATGGGATTAGTGCCCTTATAACAGAGACCCCAGAGAATTTTCCTGCTCCTTCCAACATGTAGTGAGGACATGGCAAAAAGACAGCAGTCTATGAACCAAGAGACAGACCCTCACCAGGCACTAAATCTGCCGGTGCCTTGACTTTGGACCTCCAGCCTCCAGAACTGTGAGAAACCCACATATGGTATTCTGTTACAGCAGCCCAAATGGACCAGGGTAATCAGTCTTTCCCACCAGAGGTTCACTACTTTTTGGTCAGTGGTCCAAAAGTCTCAAACTCTCCCCAGACTCCAGTTTCTCCCAATTCTAGAAAGGAGGTTATAACTATAGTTTCCCACACAGAATTGTGGAAGAGGTCAAATGGGCCCAACGTGCAAAATAATGGCAGTAAATCTGAAGGAGGATTCAAACTTCCAGAGTTTGGGTGGGTAGGCTAAGATAATCCAGGTTAGTACCTATGCTCTGAATGCGCTCATATGTGTAAAGCTCTTTGAACAGTTTCTGGAACATCACATCCGTAGCAGCTTTTACACCATCTCTGTGGAGTAAGAGGCCCAATAACAGTCTGCAAAGAATTCCTCAGGCCCCACCTCTGCCCCCAGAGAATCCTGACCTCCTTCAAAGCCCTTCCAGAAAGGTCTGGGGTCACAAGAGAGGGTCTCCCATTGCACCCCTACTTAGTACTTGCTCCTTGGGCCTCCTGCAAACAGACCCGCCCAGCAACCCTCCTGACCTCCAAAATGCCCTTAAACACAACGGTGAATATGGTATCATTTGCCAAATTACGACTTGGCTGAATTGTAGAAGCTCTCCCATGGGACACAGCGCTGGCATTTAGAGCCAAGCTTTTAGAGTCACAGCCTGAGCCAGAATCAAACCCAGGCAAAGCCACTTACTAACTCTGTGACCTTGAGGAAGTTGCTTGACTTTCTTGAGCCTCATGTTCCTTGTAAATAATAGTACCTATTCAGAACCCGAAAGATTTTTATTTTACCAAACACTTATACATAATTTACTAAGTGCTTATCAAATATGAACTTCTTTAATTCTCTGAACAAGCCTACGATATAGCCGCTATGATTGTCCTCATAGATAAGGCCATGAAGGCACAAATAACTTGCTGAAGGTCACACAGCAAGTGTGACAGCACACTAGCAGAAGCAAGATTCGAACCCTGGCCTTCTAGCTCCTGAGTCCTTGTTCATAAGCACCAACCTACCTAATGTTAACAGTCAAACAACGGTTTTTCATATTTTTGTTCAGATGAAAATTTTCAAACACACAAAAGCAATGAGGATCCCTTGTACTCAGCACTCAGCCTGAACAATCATCAACATTCCACTGTTCTAAACAAAGATGTTGTTAATTTTATTTTCCTTAAGTTGAAATAATAAGTATTTTTGTCATTCTGTTGGATCTTTGCCTAAATCAATGGCTACATTTTGGTAATTTCCTTTGGTTTCCTTGCACAATCGTAAAATTAAGACATCTGGTCCCTATGTTTATAAAGTACATTTACAATACTATTTTTGTACATCACTTTGTAGAGCTTACTGAGCACTTTGACTTGATTATTTCATTGAATTTTCCAGCAACCTTTGACGACAGGCGGTGAGATTTCTGTGATTCCCCTTTTCAAAATGGTCAAATGAAGCCCAGAGGAAAAAAATGTGCCCAAGTTCATACAACTTGATTTTTAAAGTTTTCAATGATTTGTTCTCTGGACATCAACATAGAGTGGAAAAAATAGTGGGCTCTGGAATTCAGCAGCATTCAATTAGTACAATATATGATGTAAAGGGCTTCCCTGGTGGCGCAGTGGTTGGGAGTCCGCCTGTCGATGCAGGGGACGAGGGTTCGTGCCCGGGTCCGGGAGGATCCCGCATGCCACGGGGCGGCTGGGCCCGTGAGCCGTGGCCACCAGGCCTGTGTGTCCGGAGCCTGTGCTCCGCAACGGGAGAGGCCACAATGGTGAGAGGCCCGTGTACCGCAAAAAAAAAATATATATATATATATGATGTAAAAATTGTACTATAAATATATGTAGATAATGCGTGTGATCAAATGTGTATGCATGTAGTCCACATATACGCATGTTGTGTGTGTGTGATCCAATGCCATGACTATCCCACTGAACATACTTTCCCTTTTCCCCTTCTAGATAGGATCATTCAGAAGAAGTCCCCCGATTACTCAGGGGTTGCCTGCAATACTTCCAAATCTCCCCAAACGTTTTCAGCATTAAGATGTTCACCAAAGGCCCTGGATGCTTCTATTTCCCCCCCAAATTGTTGACTCCTCTGGTTCTCAGCTGCCCCATCACACTGAGGTCGCTCCGGTTTTATCAATGACATACTTCACCTCTTTGGAAGATCCAAGCAAAACCTCCGTTATTTTATGTGAACCCTGTTTCCTTTTGAGGGCTATGTTGGAGATTTTATGATACGCTTTTATAAAAAGAACCATTTGGGTATGATCACTAAAAAAGAAAGAATGTGCCATGAAAATGGCCCCCCACAAAGCCTTTTCTAAGTAAAATAAACACATTCCTTGTTTACCAATAGAGTTTATTAAGAGCATCGTAGATAATTCATTTTTAGTTCCAATCTATTAGACTTCAACAGGGAAGGAAAATTTGTCTTTTGTGACTGGTAACGTCATCTAAACCACATTTCTGTCCTCATGTGTCTGCATTTAAACTCATCTACGGTTTCAGAGGAAACCATAAAGTGACTTCTAAAGAAGTTTCTGGAACATCTTTTCACGTGTCCCACTACATAATGAAATGCCCCGACTTTGGGCTGGGTGGCACAATGCCCAGGGTAGGGTTGGCATGGGATATATTTTTGTTGAATAATCAATGAATGAATGAGATCATCTAAGCATCTGGTGAAGTATATGAATTACATTTTCAAGACATTTTTTGTGACTCTTTTCCATGCATATATGAAGTCATTTCAATTAGAGCTAACAGGTTTTTCAAGTAGTAATACCTTGGAAACATGTTTTAATGAATAAAGAATAGTAACATTGAATGAAGAGATAGATCATCTTATCCAAATAGATATTTTTTTCAGTAGAAGAAAAGACTTGCTATTGTAGTTTGTCTCTTTCATTCTCTCTCTCTTTTCTCTCTTTTTAGAAACAGTAAAGGTAAGCACCAGCTTTTCTCCATCTACAGCATTATAGCTTCTGAGCTGATGAATTTAATAAAGTTGTATTGAGTCTAATCTTAATACTTTACATTTAAACTGGGATCCATTTTCATACTGAGGTGTAAAGAACAAAATGACCACGAGCTTCACCATGTAGGACCAACCCCTGGGCAGGGTGCAGAAGAAATACCTGAACCCCTATAGATCCAGCTCTCAGCTGCTTCTCTAGTGGAGTAATTACTGTTCCTTAACCCTCTTCTCGGGGGGCCTCTTTTAGTCTCTTTTAGCTGACAGTGTCCCGTGGAAAAGCGGTCATTCCTCCATCATCCCAGTGCCCTTCTACCTACTCCTCCTGAAGGAAGGCTGCAGTTTAACTAAGCTCCGATTCCAGGTCTCTCCAATAATGGCGTATCTTCGGGAGACAAAGGAGACACCATGGCCTCAAGGCACCAGCGTGCACGGCTGAGGGTGGCTACCACGGTGGCCTCTGTAGCTGGAATGGTGAATCTGGAATCCAGACCCAGAATTCTAGGTCCATTTACATCATTCACTGAAATCTTCCTCTTCTGTATTTTAAAAAAGAAAGAAAATTCTTCAAACCTCACAGTTTTAATGACCTCAAATATCGTCCCGTCTGACCCAAAGGGAATCACCACTTCCTAGTGCAATAGGGTTAGGTTTCTCGAAATCTCCTGCTAGCCTCTCAGTGTTCTGGCATCCGGCTCGTGCAGACACTCCTTTCAGAATCCTTTTCGGATCTCGCACCCCAGAATTGACGGATCTGACTACTCTCTCTTTTCCGCCTCTCCCACGCCCTGTATGTGGGGGGTTGTACTTGTTTACATCATGTTCTCTCCCTCCTCTAAGTTCCCTGAAGGCAGGAGCTGTCTTACTTATCTTTTTAAGTATCTCAGTGCTTTGCACAGTTCCTGGTTCTCAATAAATACTTACTCCATAAAAGAATTGCTCCACTGCTTGGAGCCTCAATGCCCTGCGTCACACTGACACATCCTGACTTAGCTTCTCTCTGAAATATTTGGGTTCTTTTTTTTATTTTTGGCTGCATTGGGTCTTCGTTGCAGTGCGTGGGCTTCTCATCGCAGTCTTGTTGCGGAGCACAGGCTCTAGGCACGCAGGCTTCAGTAGTTGCAGCACTCGGGCTCAGTAGTTGTGGCTCACGGGCTCAGTAGTTGTGGCACACGGGCTTAGTTGCTCCGCGGCATGTGGGATCTTCCCAGACCAGGGCTCGAACCTGTGTCCCCTGCATTGGCAGGCGGATTCTTAACCACTGTGCCAGCAGGGAAGTCCCAATATTTCGGTTCTTGATGGGACGTTTTCTTCCTTCTCTCGTGATTTCTGATTCTGATTCCAGAGACAACCAGCATCAGCAACATAGCCTCAAAATATTACATTGAACCATATAAAATTTTCAATATTCGATTGACCCACAAAAGCGGTAGTTTCATAGAGAGTAAAAGTCAATAGAATTGTGAAATACTGAATTTCTTAAATTATGATTTTAACATTCGTCTGTTACTAAGTGATCAAAAATTAATAATGATGCTAAACAGCATCAAGACACTGTATAAAATTCACATATTTAGAACTTTAGCTCAACTCTTAGATAATCTGCTTTCTTTTCAAGTCTTCGAGGAATATTTCTAAACATTGAGCACACACTAGCCCATAAAGGACATCTCAATAAATATCAAAGAAGTGAGAGAGTGGCATTGACATATATACACTACCAAATGTAAAATAAATAGCTAGTGGGAAGCAGCTGCATAGCACAGGGAGATCAGCTCGGTGCTTTGTGACCACCTAGAGGGGTGGGATGGGGAGGGTGGGAGGGAGACACAAGAGGAAGGGGATATGGGGATATATGTATATGTATAGCTGATTCACTTTGTTACACAGCAGAAACTAACACACCATTGTAAAGCAATTATACTGCAATAAAGATGTTAAAAAAAATCAAAGAATCAGTAAAACATATGTACTATATTCTCTGCCACAATACAATACAGTGAGAACTCAATTCCCCCCCGCAAAAGAAGCCAAAAATACTCTTGTATATTTGGAAACTAAAAATGGTTCTTTTGATACATTATGTATGCATGGGTCAAAGAGGAAATCATGATAGAAATAACACCAAGCTGGTTTGTCATGATCTGATTTTTCCCATTTTATTCGGTCAGTGTGATTTAACATCTGATAACGTCAGCAAAGCTAGTACAGCAGGCCTCAGGAACGAAAAAAAAAAGCCTGGTTTTTCATGGGAAAAACTATAAAGTCTCAATTAAATGGCTTATTTATTTCACCCATTTGTCCATACGTCTTGTGTCTAGATTTTATTCAGGATTTCCTCCATTTGACTCCCCAGGGCTGATATAAGAAGAGCCTCTGCCATCAGAGTTGAAAAGCCAGTCCACAGAAGCATGATTGCCGGTACTGAGAACTTCCTGTGTGGCCCCAAGGTGGCCATGAGCCAAGGCTCTTCTGGAAGAACCTGCAAACTGTGCACGGCAGAGGGAACACCCCTGGGAATATTTGGAGAGAAAACCAAATGACATCTCAAAACACCAGCGGCTTGCCTTTACCACAGTAGGGTCCTAGACCCATAATCTCGCATCTAGATGAAGCTGGTAGGCAATCCTGTTGAAATAGGCATCTCCCCTGCTCCTGGATGTGGGCAGATCTGATCGCATCTCTTTCCAGTTCCAAGTCAATGGAAGCACAAGAATAAACCATCGTTTGGAACAACCTATGCTTCCCAATCGGGGCAATACACCCAAGAGCAGGGGGATATATTTTGCTTCACTGCTCATTCCCCTGTCCAAGGAAAACACTCCCCCAATGTCATGTGCATTAGAGCACAAAGGAGAAAAAACCGTGCCGAGGTTAGCAAGCGCTAAGATCTCTTCTTTAGGACTCCAGTTCAAAAAGGCTTAGGAAGTCCATCGGCAGCATCGTAATGTCCAGAGAATTCCAGATAAGTCCAGAGTCCCAGAACCAGGGTCTAGGATGCCAGAGAAAGGATGGAGAGGAACTCCCATGAAGCCTGGGATTTTGTATGAGGGCAAAGGCTAAGAAGTAGGAAGCAAAGAGTGAAATCCTGTCCACACTGTTGAATCTGAACACCATCAGAAGAATGTCCCGTTTCACTAATTGGAAGGTCTCCCAAGTGAGCAGAAGCTCGATGCCATATGACAATGTCAGGTAATCAGCTCAAATCTCTCTTCCTTTATGTCATTGGGGACCGTCTCTGGGTGTTGGTAGCAGAGGCTTCCTTAAGCAGAGGGTTTGACCAACCTGTCAGCTAGGATTTTAGCAACATGGATGAGAAAACCACTTTTTTAAAAGTGGCTGTCTTTGTGGTGTGGTAGAGGGGATATGCACATTTTTCTTTCTGTATTCATTTCCTTTAGAGTTATTATAGTAAAAATAATTTAATAAGTAAAAGTCATTGTATTAGACGGAATGCATTCACCACCTTTAGTCGGACTCAATGTGGCTCAAAAGACAAGGGTCCAGTGTAAAGGATCCATCTTGTAAGAAAGTCAAGGAGAGGGCATCGAAATTTACACAGAGCACAGGGGTGTGGGAAAAATGAAGCTAGAGGCGGTTTATCACTAGTCTGTTACTCTGGAGTTTCCATTCCTCCTGTTGGCCAAGAAAAATAAAGATTGCCAATTAAGGGTAACTTATTCTGTTCTTTGAGACATTTCACTTTGACATTAACTCAGCCTCGTTTGGGTGAATCAAGAGTCAGCTCACAGGCTGTTTCTTCCCTCCATCAAGGGGTCATTTCTCCCACTCCTTCCCAGCAGGGACCCGGGTGCAGAGGGAGGTGACAGGCGTCCTCGGAGTCCTTGGCTATGGACCTGCCTGTCTTGTCTCTCAATGTCCTGGGCTGGTGATTACTCAGCTGTGGCAGATCTTGCTGCCCCTCGTGGTGTCCTGCTGTCATCTGCTGTTGCAGCCCATGGTCCCTGGGGTCCCTCAAATCACCAGGTCCCTATGCCTCGTGGCCTCCTGCTCCCTTGCCCTGAACACAGGTCTGTGCCAGGACTACCGCTCTCAACACCTCGGCCACCTGTCACCAGGGCCACGAGGAGCCCAGCGTCCTGGCTGTTCCGCCACCTCCAAACCCTGGCAGACACACTGGGAGCGCATGGGGAACTCTCCCCCACACCTCCCGGGGTTTCTGTGAGGGCTTCCCACCCCCTAATTTTGCTTAAACCAAGTTGGGGCCAGGGGGCGCTGAGGGAGGAGACAGTCACTTCTCGGTGGCCGAGCTGCGGTCAGCATCCTAGCTTTCCCCTCAGGATCGCCCTCCTGTGGCCACGGTCTTCACGTCCTCTTCCTGTCTTGTGGACACTTCCCAGAACGCATTTCCTCTGCCTGCTCTGCACTATGGCTTTGACCCTCCTTGGTCTAGCCTGGCTCCTTATGCGTTAAAGGAAACCTTTTGGAATTTAGAAAACCCTTTCTCTCTGCACAAAGCCTGGCTTCTACCTCGCTGTGGATTCGAAATGCCAGGATCTTAAAATTGACTTCATTTTCTTTACTTTCTGCTTTAATAATCCTAATTTTCTCCAGGACAGTGGAATGTCCTGATGACATAGGATAAATCAAAGTGGCTTTACAAAATTATGGGAGAGGTATAGGGGAACAGCAAGAAATAGCACGTTGCCCGGGACTAGTAACGATGTAATCATTACCACCTATAGGTCCAAGACCTGAGAGTCTGAGGGAAGTGTTCTCCAAACCCAGATGGAGACAGTGTGTAAAAAGAGCCAGTATCCTTGGGTTGGGATCTTCGCAGGCTCAAGGCAACTTCTCAGGGAAGGAACCAGACAGGAATAAATACTGACACGATTATTCTCCCTTCTTTTGATTCCCCACCCCTCACTGGAGCATCCCATTGGCCAAACCTAACTGGACACCAGAGGCTGGGGTTCCACTGATAGAACCCAACTGGTCAGCTCCAAGATGGAGAAGAGTAGAGAGTGGATGTGATGGATGAGATCCAGCCTAAAAGCTTCTCCCTGGAAGGGGAGTGGGGATTGGATCAACTACAAGGGTGTACAAAAAAGAAAACAGTATTGGTATTTTTTCAAAAATATGATATGTCTATAACATATGTCTGTCTTACCCACAGTTCAACTTCTATCAGTGTCCGTCTAAGTCTGTATCACAATCAGATGGCTATTAATTTGCAAAGCGCTCTGATGGGGACAACAGCAGCTAGCCCTGAGTGCTTTCTGTATGCCTAGCACTGTGGAAAAACTTGTTGTCGATGTTCTTTCATCCTCAAAAGAAACTTCTGGGCTAAGCTTTATTATTAACGTCTCCATTTTACAGATGGGGGAACCAAGACTAAAAGAGTAGAAGAATTTGCCCAAGGTCATACAAGCTAGCCAAGGGCGCATATAAAATATAAGACCAGGCTCTCTAAGAGGGGCAGGGAGCAGGGAAGGACACATGGTACCTCACCATCAGCTTCTAAGTCACAGCTGATGGTTGCCATCTGGAATGATGGGGGGCCCATGTCACCAGATGGTTTTTCGAGAGAAGTTTGTAATCCACATTGCATAGAAAATGTTCCCATTTTTTAACTTACTCGTTCAATTTACAGTTTTCATTCAAACTGAAAAAATGGCTGATTTTAATTATACAATCAGGACGTCCAGCGTGCAACTTCTGTTAGACTGGAATGGAGAACCCTACCCCAGCAGCCCTGCACACACGGCTGTGATGCTTGTCAACAGCCTTTACAGAGCTACAGACCAGGGACGTTTGTTTCCTGTCCAATTGACAACCATTGTGTTTGTAAGTCTAATAATAATATTTGTGGTAACCAGTATGAATTAAGTCTCATGCTAAGAACTTCACATACGTCATCTCATCTCATCTTTACCACTACTAGGCAACTTACATATCTCTCATTACCCACATCTTCCAGATGAAAACACAGGGTTCAAAAATGTTGTCGGAAGTACTGTACGAAACCACTTATATGTGGAACCTAAAAAATACAACAAACTAGTGAATATAAAAAAAAAAAAAGAAGCAGGGCTTCCCTGGTGGCGCAGTGGTTGAGAGTCCGCCTACCAATGCAGGGCACGCGGGTTCGTGCTCCGGTCCGGGAAGATCCCACATGCCGCGGAGCAGCTGGGCCCGTGAGCCGTGGCCGCTGAGCCTGCGCGTCCGGAACCTGTGCTCCGCAACGGGAGGGGCCACAGCAGTGAGAGGCCCGCGTACCGCAAAAACAAACAGACAAAAAAAGCAGCAGACTCAGAGATACAGAGAACTAGTGGTTATTAATGGGGAGGGGGAAGGGGCAATATAGGGGTAGGAGATTAAGAGGTACGAATTATTAGGTATAAAATAAGCTACAAGGATATATTGTACAACAAGGGGAATACAGCCAATCTTTTATAATAACTATAAATGGAGTATAACTTTAAGAATTGTGAACCACGATTTAGGACTCCTGTAACTTATATCGTATTGTACAGCAACTATACTTCAATTTTTTAAAACTTTAAGTCACAAGCTAGAAGACAGTAGAGCTAAGGACTCAATGCAAGCCTCTCTGACCCCCAAATTAAGCTTTTTCTACCAAAACTAGAAGACTTTCCCCCGCACAACTCGGAGATCCTAGGCACACAAACCAGAAACCCACTGGGAAAAGCTTTTCTTCCAAGTCAGCTACCTGTGATAACCTCAGGTTAATGCATTTTGCAGTACAAGCTGGTCAACAACCATCCAAACGCTATGCTTCCTCAAAGCACCATGGACGCCTTTAGAACAGCAAACAGGAAAAGAGATAAGCAAAGCAAAGCAAAGCATAGGACCGCCTGTACTCGGAAGTGGGCAAGCTGGTGGAAAAACAGAGTCTGCTGAAAATCAATAGGAAGGCAGAGACTCAGCTGAAGAAATGTTAAGAAGTGCCTCCATTCCCCCCCTTTTTTTTTCTTCAATACCTGATGTACAGAGAAAATGTCATTTTTAAAGAGTAGCTTAACAAAATGAGTTCTCCTTACTGGAACTGAAAGGATAACGTTAAATAAGTAGATTGTATCACTCCCTAGGCATGCTTTCCAAGCTCCAAGTATTAATACTTGCTTCTCTGCATCGTAATTCACCTCGTCCTTTCTGGATGTTTCGGCCATCCCTCTCGGCACAAACAGCTCTCAGACTCTCTGCACCCACACCTCATCCAGTACTTTTATTCCAATAGAGGAATAAAGTCCCACCAGACTTTGCAAAGGAGAAAACCCGCGGTTACGTATTTCCATACGCGATGTCGGTCACTAGATTTATTGCCAGCCCTTGAATCATCTCTGATTCCCCCGTCTCAAGCTCCATCACACGTTCCTCCAAATGTTTCCATCGTTACTTCTAAAGTTATAACGATAAATTATAAAGTTTGTCCTTTCAGGAGACTTATAGCTAAGAGGCCTTTCTACACGGAGCTTAGTAACAGAACTGCCTACTCAATATGTTTGGAACGGATTTCTGTTCCCCACCTTCCCACGAAACAGCCCTGACCCTGGATTTCTCCTTTTTGTAAAGAGCACCATCAACTGCCCTGTTGCTAAGGTCGAAACACCACCAGATCCCTTGAGTTCTAGAGTCTTCCTCTCCCTCCCCTGCTCTGGCTGATGCACCAGCAGGTCCTGTCAATCTAACCTCCAGAACCTCTGAATCCCACCCTTCGACCTCCGTCTCCAAGGATGCCACGCCAAAGTGTGCTGCGTCACTGCTACCTGGACTGATACAAGCCCCTCCCACCCGGCGCCTCCGCGGCATCCCTCCCCTCTCCAATCTGTCCTTCTCAATTTCGCCCACCTAATCCTCGTAAGTGGCAAACCCAAGCCTGGCATTTTCTCCTGCCGTTCTGTGGCTTCTAGCATAAAACCTAAAATCCTGAGGGTTCCCCAGGAGGCCCTGCCTGCCCTGGCCCTGCTCCAGCCTCATCCCTCCCCACTTTCCCTTTCTCCGTCTATTCCAACCACCCTGGCTTGTTTCCTCTTCCTCAAATGTTGCAAACCCTTGACTGTCTCAAGGCCTTTACACAGCTGTTTCCTCTGCCTGGAATACTCATCTCCCAGTTTCTATCTGAATGGCTTGTTCTTGATCCTTCAGGCCTCAGATCCAAATCCTCTAGCCCAGAGAGCCAGCCCACCCAGTTCAGAAGGTGGTCCTTGACAATTACACTCTCCCTGTCCCTTGCTTATGTCCCTTCTAGCACTTTCACAAAGGACAATTACTTTACGTATTTAGTCACTGACGCTCTTGTCTCCACTCTACCCCTAACACCCAGCATAGAGTCTGGGGCGTCACAGGGAACAAAAAACGAGTGTTAAACAAATAGGGCCCCAGGCACCGTCCTACGGCTGCCACGGAGCACACGCCGGAGTCACGGTGAAAGAAGTCATGTCACTGCCTTGTGTGTGAAAGCAAAGAGCCAGTTCAACTTATTAAAAAATATGCTTTCAGTTAACATCACAGAAGACATTTTCTAACCGATTACGATGAGCTGGGGAGCGAGATGCAAAGAAAATAAACACATTTAATTTAAAACAGATGGGAAGTGGTCCGTCCCCCCACGGGTGACTTGATGTAGGGCCCCTTAGAAGGTCTCCTCTTCTTTCCAACATTTTACGAGCATAATTTTTACATGCCAGAATATGCTCGGGGTGGGGGCCGCATCCCCGTCCCTCAGCAGTCACTCGATGGCCCATGTCAGCTTGACAAGGAAAGGCTTAATTGAGTCCTGTGGGCCGTACTCATTTGCATATCTGCCTGGGTCCTATAAATGGTACCACGCAGCTACAACTTCATAAACAAGCATTCCTGGCTGAGGGGAACCCTCCCCCATCCTTGAATAGGGCCCTAGAGACACGTACAATAGCATCTTCATTGAGTGCAGATTTCCTTAATGTGCCAAGATACGTCTTGGGTGATCGGTTCAAATGCTACAACTTGCAAAGTTGGAGGTTTCTGGTGATCAGATACAGAGTAGATGTTCTTCTCAGTTCAAGAATGTTGTTTTTCTTAAGAAACTGCCCGGCTACTCACAACTGTGCCGCACACAAACCGCTGAAGTTGCATCTTCGGAGAGGGGCAAAAGAACCGCCGTAAGTGAATAGAGGCTTCAGAGACCACAACTTCAGAAACCAAGTTCAAACTCATCAGAGAAAAACCACGCACTTTTTTTCTTATATGCTATGGAGAAGATTCCAGGTTCCCGTCCAAGCTCAGTGAGGACAGTTCCATACGTGATGTTAACGCAAGGCTCCCAGAGGGACACTGTTATTTCTAAACCCTTAACGTTCTCTTCTAATTATTCACCTCCAGGAGCCTGGGTTTCAGATTAAGTTTCTCTGGCTTTCAGGGAAGAACTTAAGCTCAGCAGAGATGCTACCATTTAGTGCTTCTACAGATGTGCTAACCACGGAAGGCAAAGGCAAAACCATGTCCTGTTTTCTGAGCCCTTAGTGCAGCTGGACACTCTTGACAAATCCCAGAGACAACATTGGTACAAACACGACCTTGACTTTCTGCCCCTGACTGACCCTGGGTACCACTGTGGGTCTGCAGTGGAGTGATCATACCCGCGACTCTCCCTTCCACGTAGTTAATTTTTTTTTTTTTTTTTGCTGTACGCAGGCCTCTCATTGTTGTGGCCTCTCCCGTTGCGGAGCACAGGCTCTGGACGCGCAGGCTCAGCGGCCATGGCTCACGGGCCCAGCCGCTCCACGGCATGTGGGATCTTCCCGGACCGGGGCATGAACCCGCGTCCCCTGCATTGGCAGGCGGACTCTCAACCACTGCGCCACCAGCGAAGCCCACGTAGTTAATATTTTTAATCTACTGTCTTTTATTCCCCTCTACCTATACCCAATACTTTGTCCTCTACCCATCCACCCTTCCATTCATCAATATGAATTGAGCGACTACCTCTTGCCAGATACAGTGCCATACGCTCGGAGACAATGGTGAACAGACAGAGGCTAGGACCTCATGGAACGTAAAATCTAACAGTGGAGACAGACATGAAGACAGATCATTGACTGCACTCTTGGTCAGTACTAGAATGGAGATGCTTGAAAGGGGCTGGGGACCAGAGGGAGGGCAGGTCTACGTCGATGGCTGGGACAATTCGCGGACCACACAGAAGAGGACGTGGCAATGAGGAGTCCCCAGTAGGGGAAAGGGGGAAAGGGTTACACTCCCAGCAGAGTGAGAAACGCAAGCTGAGTCACGCAAGCCTGAGGGCCCTGGGGTGTTCCAGCACTCGGGGGAGCGGGGAGGGGATGAAGTGAGGAGGGGTCAAATCAGGAGGGACCTTGTGGATCCTGCCAAGAGGGATGACTTGGAGGTTTGAGAGTCACTGAAGAACTGTGTTCAATACTCCCCCAAAATACTCTCTTTTTAATTGATATAATGGGAAACGGGGAAAACTGAAAGAGAGAACACAGTTGGACGTGCAGTCAATTAACCCTACCCCATAAAAATGAACTGCTAGACCTCAGCTGTAGCCTGACCTCCTGTGCTTCATCCCTGTAAGAACTATTTTCTTTCATTCATTCATTCATACGCGCACACACGTATACCCGTTCTCCAATCGTCCTGCTACTTGGGGGATACTTTCACCCTTCTCTCATTCTACTATATGCAAGAATAAGCTGACGGCATCAATTCAGTTTCTTTCCAGATGACATAACCTTTTTAAAGATTTGTCGGACGGGGACCATTTTTAAAGTCTTTATTGAATTTGTTACAATATTGCTTCTGTTTTATGTTTTTTGGTTTTTTGGCCACGAGGCATCTTAGCTCCCCGACCAGGGCAGGTGAAGCCTTAACCACTGGACCGCCGGGGAGGTCCCGTACATAATTTTTCATGAAGTTAAGTGTTCCCGTTCACCTCCTTCCTCTTAATGACCACATGTCAGGCCACTTATTTAGGGGCAGTTGAATCCCTCAAGAGCGTCGCAGCTGATGGTGGGGTTTGTGTGTAGAGCTCTCCGTGGGAGAAGGAAGGAGAACAAGAAGGAAGATCTGCCTGAAGCCCAGTCCTCGCCTTACAGTCAGATGCTGCAGAAGGGGCAAGGGGCCCAGACCACGGACGACAAGACAAAGGAAACAGGGGGCGACAAGGCTGCTGAGGAAGGCCCTTCTCCTGGCAAAACAGAACCATGAAAAGATGCCAAGGGTAAGGCCAGCTCAGGGCTGCAGACCGACCCATCCTGGTGCATCTACAGGCATCCTTCCGTTTTGGGAAACGGGGCTCTGGGCCTGGAGGCTTCTGGGGCAAGGGCGGAGTTGACGTGATGGGACACAGTGAACAGGGTGGGAAATTAGGTTGTCAAACGCAAGTCTGCAGAGCTACTACTCGTCATGACTTAACGTCTGGCTCCAAAACTCTCATTTCCGTACTTAGGTAATATCCAGGGTTGGACCGAAGATGGCTGTGCCCGGTGAAACCAAAGGCCACACAGGCCAACTAGCTCAATAGCCACAGACTGTGTCCTGAGTCCCAGAGGGTCAGCCTCACCTTTTCAGGGAGAGAAATTGATTCTGGCCCAGGACCCAGCATCCCTTACCCCGTTCGTTGCCTTTACTTCTGCAGAGTTGGGCTCTTCCACAGGGGCTCCGTCTCTAAGCCCGCAGAGCACATACCTGAGCCCCGGGCACCCCCCATCCGATAGAGAGCGGCCACCAGCCAATGAGGTGTCTCTTCAAGAATGGGGAACCAGCCGACGGGAAGCAGGTCTCCTTCCTTCTCCTTTCGTAACGTCTCTCTCCTGTTCCCTCTCCCTCTCTGCCTCACCTCTTACCCAAGGACTGACTTTTCTCTGCCTGTGGCTCTCGAAGCCCTGATGTACCAACACAGGCTTAACACAGGGAGGGGCGTGCACTCCCTGTGCCCAGAGCCGGGTAAGTCGTCTTTGCATGTCCATCTCCTCTAGCCAAAGGAATCACACCTTTGGTAAAGACATCCACAGAACGTTTCTGCTCTGAGTGTGCCTCATTGATAGAGGAGAGGAAAACAAGAGTGTATTTTTTAAGGTGCAAGGTTATCTTTCGGCTTCATTGACTAACTGGAAGATGCCACCCTTTCTGATCATTAACATGGAGCTATCACTTACTCCAAGTGCTAAACCAAGTGACAAATTCCAGTTGCCAGAGCAGGGGTTACAGAAATTCTCTTAATTACCCCCAGAGCCCTATTCACACAGAGTCAGAAAGGGTTCTTAGTTATGCAGACACTGCTCACGTTTTGCAAATCACTTTCTATTCCCTACGTCTTCTTGGTCTTGGTCACATTGAGGCCAATGAAAACCGTGAAGACATGAACCAGATAAGGCAGAGCTCAGAAAATGGGTCTTTTGCAAAACCTGGTCCTACTCCGCAGGACTGAAACTAGTACTTAAGATGCACTGTGGGGAAGGCGAAGAGGAGAGAAGAAATGCAGCAAAAGTAGAAGGAGAGAAAGAGGAGATTCTTTATCTCGAAGCAAAGCAAGTGCAAATGCCAACAGAGTTCAGAATGAGCTGTCAACTCCAAAGGCACCAGAGACAGACGTCTGGCCTTCTCCTGTCTTCCAGCTCAGACGCCTTCTGAGGGTCTGCACATGAGCCCATAGCTTTCCCAGACACCTCCACACTGCTGTGTTGATTTTATCCTACTCTTCCAACCTGCCTAATTTATATTCCCCTCCAGCTCTGCTTAGAGATCAAAGCCTCCTTTGCTTTTTCACCTTAGTTTCACGCATCAACCGTGGGTACAAAGTCAGCTAAGTGACAAGGAATTTCGGGAGTGTGTAGGATACAAAAGGGGACTCGTTCTTTCATTCACTGAATATTTTTTGAGCACCGATTCTGCTCCAGGCACTGTCGCAGGTGCTGAAAACACCTGGGTGAATAAAACCAATAAAGATTTATCCGAAACACTAAGGCAGAGTATGCATCTACGGACCCTATTCCATTTTCCAACTCATCTCCAGCGTCACAGAGCAGTGTGGGGAGAGGGTGGATTTGCACACCACTCCCATCCACTGATGGTCCCAACTGGGCCAAATAAAGGACCTCAGGAGAAGATCAGGGCTTGGTCCCTAAGCGAGCAGTTCTTTGGAAGCTTTGGAAACTATCGTGGGAGCCTGCACCCACGTGAGCCTGTCTGTTTCTTATTTTCCTCCCACTTGAAAGTGATTAGGATTTTCTTCCATTTGGGAGGTTTTACCCACTTCTGACCCTGAAAGACTCGGGAAATTACAAAGCAAGTTTTCCAACAGATGCTTTTTCAGCGTCAGGCACTCCTACACAGCTACTAATTTGCCCTCCCTACATCTTGCAAGCTTGACGCATACAAAAGAAGAGAGGCCAGATCTGGATGGCCCTCCTTGCCTGTGGAATGCCCAGCTCCAAAGCCAGGTTGGTTTTCGCTGCCTGGTTAGGCGCCCCTAAACCAACGGGGGTTCTGCTAGGCAAGAGGTCCCGGCAGGAGACATCCAAAGACGGAAGATGTAAAGATCCAGCACGGTAGAGTGGTGGGGAGAGAGGCCGAGAGATTGAGAAATGTCTGAAAAGAAATGCGCTTGCTTGGAAATGTGCGGTTTCCACAGCAATTTTTGGAATCTCGGTGCAGAGAATAGCAGGGGTGACTGTATCTGAAGAATTTGCAGCCGCTCCCCAACCGACAAGTCACGTGTTGTATGAAATCTTGAACCACAGCCCTTGCGTATAACCCCTCTCTGCTCGAGGGTATCTGGGGAGATTTGGAAGATTGCAGATCAAAGGGAGAGTTTGCTCCAGTTTCTCAGAGTTGGGGAAACATCTTTCAGACCAATAGCGCACCTTCAGCCTAAACGTGCTCAAGACTAGATGGCTTAGCAGAGCATGATTTGGTTTTCTCGGAAAAGGACAGACGATTGAACGAGAAAGGAGAGCAGAGAGAGCGAAAGCTCAGAGAGAATGGAGGGTCCACCCCTTGCATGCTGTCTGGCTTTGTGCAACTCTTGCCAGATCTTGGTGCCATAGTTTTTCTTGGGCAAAATGGAGCTCATCGTACTCAGATCGTCAAAGAATCACCAAGTTCGGAGAGATCTTAAAGGTTATAGTCTGGCCACTAAGAGCCTGACGCATAGTAGGGGCTGAATAACTCTTTGATTCGTCACTGGAGACATAGAGGAAAGGAAACGGCATGTGAATATGTGCCGGGATCCTGTACCACATCCCTGCAAACGGTGGCTCCCTCTACGCTTCCATGTCACCAGCGATGGGACCGTCTACTGAGATGGGCCACTCCGTCTTTGGCGGCTGTGGCTGTTAGCATTGTGTCCAAACCCCAATCCAAACCTGCCTGCCTGTAGCTTCCATCATTGGTTCTAATTCCGCCCACTGGGGCTGGTCAGATGAGTCTGCTCCCTCTTCTACATGGCAGCCTTCAGATATTTGAAAGTAGCTGCCATGACCCCCACTGGATTAATTCTTCTTCAGTCTAATTATGCCCACCTCTTCCAGTCATGCCCCAAAGAAAAAGAGAGCTTTAGGGTTTTCGTTTTCCGCGCGATACTCCTCATTCCCCTCTGCGTGACCTACAGTTTGTCCAGGTGGCCTTGAGCTGAATTCGAGGATTCAGCTGTGATGGGACCAGGAAGGGAAAAGTGGGTCCAGCTCCTGTGTCTACTGATGCCGGGGGTGGCCTTGCTGGCATGTATGCTGGCTACACTCCACTCACCTTACCCCAGACTTGCATATATTTTTTAGACAGACACTCAGATAAGGGGGCTCAGAGGCAGAGAGCAACTCCTTCTTGGGTCTTCTCTGCCTCAGACAAAATTAGACACATCAGGCCCAATGGGTGATTTGCTATCCTGGTTAAATCTGTTTAGGCCACCTTATTCCCCATCCCACGCCATGATCCAAACTTCCCATGAGTCAGTACTGAGGAAGAGGGGCCTCCCCGTCCTTCCCCTTCTTACCAATTGCATCAGTATTAAGGATCCTGAAATTATAACAAAGACATTGAATTTTTCCGTGCACGTGCTAACGCTGGTCAGTTTGCCAAGTATTCTCCAATACCTAGGGATAAACCTCATGAAGTAGGTGTGTATATCAGACAGAACAGCATTTGACCTGAAGAAATGGAAAGAAGAATGTCCACCAACACAAAGAAGAGTGTAGTTTCCCCAAACGACAAGGTGTCCAGAGGAAGGCCAGGAGGGCTGGTAGGTGGCCCCACGGTAGCGTCAGAGACCCAAGGCCATCATCACTATCTGCCTGTCCTCATCCTCCCGAGATGGCTCTCTCCTTTGCTGGCTTTAAAAGTCAAAGGAGATGCTGACTATAACAGTAGGTGTCCAGCAAGCAGCAGCTGCTATAACTCGTTTAGAATTTTTGAGCATCTACTACATGGCAGGCCCCATGTTAGGAGCTGGGGATTCAGAAAATCATAACACAAACCTTGTCCTGAAAGAAATCCTAGCATTTCTCTAACACTTAAAATGCTCCCCCCACCCCCAGTTCAAAAGTTGTCCGATAGCGATAAAGCTTTAATCCAATGAAATCTGACTTTTTGATATGAAGACTCAGAGTTTTCTTGGCTCGGAGAAGCCATGTCAAAAATAAAAAGTGCTGACTCCACTCAAGTGCTGTAACCCACAGGATTCTTATTTCCAGCCTTAAAAGCCCCCTTGTTTGACTGCTAAATTATAGTCAGAGGAGCAAACTTAACTTTGGCTGTACATGTTTGAATCATCCGTAGGGCTTGTCCAGGGTCCCACCTGCCAAAACGCAGATGGATACGGCCTGGGGTGCATGCTTGCCTTGGAAGTTTTTAAAGTCCCCAGGAGTTCCCAACACCGCCCCCCCCCTCCCCGCAGGGATGAGAACCGCTGCTGTTGCCAAAGCCTGATCTTTTCCCAATGGTGTGAAAGCTAAATTCCCCTTTAAGAGATGGGCAGAAGACCTAAATAGACATTTCTCCAAAGAAGATATACCGATGGCCAGCAAACACATGAAAAGATGCTCAACATCACTAATTATTAGAGAACTGCAAATCGAAACCACAATGAGGTATCGCCTCACACCAGTTAGAATGGCCATCATCAAAAAGTCTACAAACAGTAAATGCTGGAGAGGGTGTGGAGAAAAGGGAACCCTCATACACTGTTGGTGGGAATGTAAATTGATACAACCACTATGGAGAACAGTATGGAGGTTCCTTAAAATACTAAAAATAGAACTACCATAGGACCCAGCAATCCCACTACTGGGCATATACCCAGAGAAAACCATAATTCAACAAGAGACATGGACCCCAATGTTCATTGCAGCACTATTTACAATAGCCAGGACATGGAAGCAACCTAAATGCCCATCGACAGACGAATGGATAAAGAAGATGTGGCACATATATACAATGGAATATTACTCAGCCATAACAAGGAATGAAATTGAGTTATTTGTAGTGAGATGGATGGACCTAGAGTCTGTCATACAGAGTGAAGTAAGTCAGAAAGAGAAAAACAAATACCATATGCTAACACATATTCATGGAATCTAGAAAAATGGTTCTGAAGAACTTAGGGGCAGGATAGGAATAAAGATGCAGAGGTAGAGGATGGACTTGAGGACACAAGGAGGGAGAAGCGTAAGCTGGGACGAAGTGAGAGAGTGGCATTGACATATACATACTACCAAATGTAAAATAGATAGCTAGTGGGAAGCAGCCGCATAGCACAGGGAGATCAGCTCGGTGCTTTGTGACCACCTAGAGGGGTGGGATAGGGAGGGTGGGAGGGAGACGCAAGAGGGAGGGGATATGGGGATATATGTATATGTAAAGCTGACTCACTTTGTTGTACAGCAGAAACTAACACACCATTGTAAAGCAATTAGACTCCAGTAAAGATGTATAAAAAAATAATAAAGCCTCTGACAAAGTGAAAAAAAAAAAAAAGGCAAGAGAGAGAAACTCCTGAAGACATAAGCCAAAGAGACACGGCCAGCGACAAAGTGTTTTTCCATTTACTTTCAGCGAAGAGATTGAAATTCAACACATTTCACACCTTTTCAAGCCACCCTCCCAGGTCTGGACGGCTGCTACTTTTAGCAGACAACCCGCCTCTGGCTGGGGAGTAGCGGGGGTAGTATTGAGAAAAGATTAAGTTGCCCACATATCCAAGAAGGCTGTTTTCTCATGTGGCTCGTTCAACATTTACTCTGTCACCTGCAGGTATCAAGCACCTACTATATGCCAAGTTTCATGCCGGGTGCTGGGTTTTCAAAGATCAGTACAACCCAGCCTCTGCCTTAAAGAGCTCAGAATCGAACACCGAGATGCAAAGCTGCCCTTTCTGTACAAGAGAAGTGCTTTCAGGATTGAGGGCATGGAGCTAGTTTTGAGGTGATAAAGAATCATCTCTGAAATTTGCTCAGTCTTCTATGAATATTTGTATCTCTGTCCAGGGTTTAATCACTTCCGGAGAGCAGCCTCTTTCTAATTTCCCCCTCTGGTCCCCCAGCCACCATTCCCCTGCCCCTTCAGAAAATTATTACCATGGATGGGGTCCTAAAAATTGCCAGGGTGCCATAATTTTTTCACAAGGAGAAAGAGCCACGTGAAGCCGCAGGCTCCCCTTCCCTAACCCCTTCTCATCCGCCGGGTCCTTCTCCCACACGAAGGGCGAAGGGCGCACTCCACACCCCGGGAATGCGTCCTGTCCTCTTCTGCCTGCGGAATATTCCCTGATTGCAAATGCAGCAGGAATCCGATCCTCACTGGCTGAGGAGGCTTTGGCAAAGCCCAGGGAAGTTGGATTCCTCTTTTTAAGATAACCACTCAGCCAGTGGCAGCCGTTTGACACAGAGAGCGATGTGAACCCTGGTTTTGTAAAATTAAGGCTGGATTTGGTTTGCCTGGGTCTAAACAGGAACTTTCCCCCCCCATAACATCACAGGCTTCTACAAAGACCTGAAATGCAACCTGAGAGGCAGTGCAGCTAGAAGGAAACCCTCACCCCCTTTTATTTGTTTTACAGACATCTGCCGAGAGTCCACTATGGGGGAGATGCCAGGCTGTGCTAATCACCCACCACTGCATTCCCACCCACTAAAAACATCAGAATCCCACTAAATTTTCAGTGTTTTTTGGCAGACTCCAGAGAGGATCATTCTGAGTTGTTGGTTTTTTTTAATACTGACTCTGGCATCCTGGAGGAGATGCTGCGTCACGCTTACTGCATGCTCTTTTATCTTCATTCTGGTAGAAGAGCAATGCCTCCCCTCGGGCCGCTGGAAGGATGCAGGAACCACGTCAGCAGACACCTCTCTTCACAACACCAGCTCCTAAAATCTGGGGCAGAGCCAGTGAGGAACACCAAGGTCACGGCTGGCCCAGCAGAGGAAAGCATTGAAGAAATGCTTTCTTCAGTGTGTAGAGGCGTAGTCTTGCGGTGATCTACCCCCTCAGTGCCTACGTGTGGGAGGATAAATAACTGTCCAGCAACGTTAGGAAGTTAGATTACACTCAGGCAGGGTTGCATTGCACCTGTGAATGTTAGCCAGCATGGACACGAGCGACGGACGAACACAATGAGATCACTGACTCTAGGAGTTGAGTTCTTATTCTCTTCTCTCCTCTCCTCTCCTCTCGTCTTCTCTTCTCTTCTTTTTCCTCTCCTTTCCTTTCCTTTTCTCTCGTAGAAGCGAGCCTTGTATCTCCAAGCTGCTTTAAGTGCAGTCACACGTAAAGTCTAGAACATGGATCGGATGACTTCTAGGTGCCTTGGGACCCTAGAATTTGTAATTGAATTTGCAGCCAGCCTGGGCTTGATTCCTTGAAGGCTCTGAACTTTTGAACATACTAAACAACGCGCACCTCCCCCAAAACAAAAACAAGACCTTGTCCTTCTTTACTTTTAATCCTTAACCTTTTTCGCTGATTCACGGAAGGCTTAATTTTTTAACATCAGCCTGTTTATTTCTGAGCTATAGGAAAGGCACAGACACCATGGTCCCCTCCTTTCTGGCACATGTCCTCTTTCAATCTAGGGTACACAGCTCCCTTTGCAGCTACGCTGATTAATTCAATTGTCTACTTGCTTTTCATCTTATTGCCATGAATCACGATGACACAGGGAGAATTTTATATTTTAGCGTTTCCCATCTCTCTTAAACCGGGGATTCCCACACTACAGCTCTTGGGCCAAACCTGACCCTCCTGGTTTAAGTACATCAAGTTTTATGAGAATGCAGACACTCCCTCTTGTTTGCACATTTTCTACTGCGGCTTTGGGGCTACAACAGCAGAGTTGACTAAGTTAGTTACAACAGAGACTCCATGGCCCGAAAAGCTGAAAATATTCACTATCTGGCCCTTTGCAGAGAAAGCTGCCTGCTCTTTCTTAAGCCAAATTCTCCTTTACGATTTCTGACTAAGGAATTCTACCTGTCTTCACTTCATAAAATTTTCCTTGAAGTCCAAAGTCCATGACTATGTCCATCGACCAGCAAAGGAAGTCAGGAAGGTATCCAGGTCCCTTCCTAGAAGGACCTGGGGTGGACAACTGTCCCCGTCCTACTCTACCTGCCCGCAGGCTAATTTGCCATCTGAAAGAAGAAACCATCCAGCATATCTTGTGCATGACCTGGCAGTCTGTGGATAAGTTTCCGTCTTTCTCTCCTTTTACTCTAACCGTAAGCCACTCCTTCCCACAAGCTTCTATTTCCAGGTGGAGGATTTCATGCAGAGAGGCCGGCTCGCATGGGTGCCAGTGAGGCCTTAACCTCAGCACTACCCCACCTGGGCATTGTGTTTTCTTTTACGCAAGGTGTAGACTTCCATCCAGACCCAAGTAGAGCTTCAAGCTCCAGACAATTACGATGGAAGACAGGAAAGCTTGAGACCTCCAGAGGAAACTTCCCACACTTAGACCAAGTGCCCAGGCATCGAGAGGAAGAACTACCAGTGAAATTCACAGCTGACAATAGATCTGATTTACATACATCTTTGCAGAAACCCATTCACACACAAAGCAAGATCTACACAGACAAAGCTCTTCTTCTGCTCTAGGACTTGAGCAGGCAGGACTCATAGGTGAGAATAGTAATAACTGCATCCGCCAGCGTATCCTGAGTAATTACTGTGTTCCAGGCACTGCAGTAAAAGCTTCTGTGGATTTTCCTCATTTAATCCACACTATTGCTCCACTAAATCAATCCACTATTATTAAGGATGAGACAACCGGCGTTTCAAGAGATTATAACGTTATCAGCGCGTACCTACTCCCTCGCTCATTCAGACGCACCCTCCCAGGCTTGCCCCGTGCACGACGGCCTGATTAGCAATCGCTTGTGTTCCACGCTTGTTTGGAGCCGCCACGCGCGTGCTTGCCCCTTCTGCCCTGCGGCTGATTTGTCCCCCCCTCCTTTCTGAGCTCTCTTGATCAAATAACCCGTGCATGTGTGACAAGTGTCCGTGGATTCATCTGTCCCCGATTGCAGACAACGTCCTTCCATTTGGGCTGCTGTTTCTGGAGCTGATGCATCCAAGCGAGGACATCCACCTCCTGGCAGCTGAGGGGGAGACGGCGTCCATGGCAGGAACCTGGAAGGGAGACGGTGGACTCTGCAGGTGTGCCAGCACCCCGGGGGGCAGGGGGAGGCGGTCAGGAGCAGAGGAGGGGAGCCGCTGAGGCCTCCTGGCAACGCAAGCAGCTGGTTCAGGGAGAGCTCTGCCACTTCGGACGGGACGAGCTTGGGCGTGATGCCTGTGGGAGGGTGAGGGGTCTGGTTCCCGGTGAAAAACCTCTGTATGATTTTTCAGGCCTGACCGTCAGCAGTTGCAAGGCTTTCCCTGGCAGGTCTCAGGTGAAAGCTGTCCTCCCCACACCGGGCCGGGTGGCAGCCATGCAGATGCTGACTGGAGTCGCAGACAAGGCCTCAGGCCCTTTTGGCCTGCTATGCTTCTCACACACTCATCCCTCAGTGTCTGTGGGAGCATCGGGTCCGGGACCCCCCGTGGATACCAAACTCTTCAGATGTTCAACTCCCTTACACAAAACGGTGTAGTCTCTTCTTGTACCCTACACATCCTTCTCTATACTTTAAAGCATCTCTAGATTAATCATAACGCCTAATATAATGTCCACACTATGTGACCAGTTGCCAGTGGGGAGAGGGGCGGGTGCAAATTCAAGTTTCGCTTTTTGGAAATTTCTGGAATTTTTCTCAACAGTTGGTTGGATCCAAGGATGAGGAATCCACAGATATGGTGGGCCAGCTGTATTTGCATTCCTAGCCCTGGCACCTTTTTTCCTAGGTGTCTTTATCTGAGGCCTCGGGTAGACAGAGGCCTTCTTCAGGACCCTGGCCTCCTTATGGGGTGAAGCATGAGGGAGAACCTTGCAGACCTTCTTCCCATCCCTGACTCAGCACACAGTACTCTTCCACTCCTGGCCTCCCCTGCGCCACTCTGTCCCCGCCACCAACCTCAGGTCCCCCAGCCGTGACACGACCCCTCGCCTGTCTAATCCACCTGACCCTCACTGTTCCAGGGTCGGGGTGGGGAATGCAACAGGGAAGTCAGCATTTTCTCTGGTTTCGGACTTTTGGTGGTACCGTCACAGTAAGCGTTTGAAGGCTTCACTCTTTCATTTTTGGCGTGTGTCCAAAATGGACTACCCGGCCACCTGGCGGCTCAGCATCTTCTCTCCAGCTCGCTGAGCTCCCGACACACACACCCTGGGGTCCTCACGGGTGAGAAGGAGATCGTGGCAGGCCTGTCTCACGCCAGGGTCCCGCCTGGAAGGTGTCGAGCGCGTGATGAGTTCACGACAGTAGCTGCATGGCTTTTTCCTTCCCTTTTCCAAGGCTTGATTCTAAGTCTCACATCCAGACCTCGGTGCACGTGTGTGGGGGTGTCATGAATTCAGGAAAATTCCTGCGACACTCCCTCTCACCATCCGGGGAGTTCCACCTTTCTCTCTGATGCGTACCTTTCCCCTGAAAGTAAAGAAATTCTCTTCCTGCCCTGAAGGGCAGCGGGCCCCCTCTTGCCACCAGGTGTGCCAGCCTACCCGGGAGCCCTTGGGATGCGCAAAGGCTGGGACCCCCGCCCGGTGGAGGAGAGCACAGGCAGCTGACTGTTTACAACGGGGAAGCGAGACTGAAGCCCAAAGAAACGGGGTTGGTCCCATTTTTACGGAGTTTCAGGGGTGCCTTTTATTTGATGCTCTAGAGATGGATTTTCTTACTGTGTGTTAAACTTCCCCATCTGCTTTGCCATTGTGACTGTGGATATGTCCCTGGATAAAGATAAGAGTCCTCAGAAGCCCTCCCAACCCCAAGGTGGCAGGAAGGACAGGAGACCTGTGATGCTGATTGGTCTGGGCTGGGAGAGACTCGTCCTGGCGGGAAGCTGCACAGCCACTAACCCAGAGACAGGGCACTTCCCGTCCCCTGGGCGCCTGCAGGGGATTTGGGTCCTGAGGGTGAGAGGTAAAGGAGGGAGGCAGGGTCATTGGGGAATGAGGGGGAGTGAAGAAGGGGCCCCGCTCTCTGCCCCTGCATCACGTCCCGAGCATCTCCCACATGCCAGGCTCGTACCGGGGCCTGGACATAAACCGCAGGCGGGACGATGTCCCTGCTTGCGTGGGGTCCTCAGTCCACTCTCCCCATCGCCCTGCTCAGTCCACTGCCCGCGCCCTCACCAGCCGGCTCTGTGGTCCTCTGACCCCTTCCACCTGCCCTGCTGCAGTGCCTGTCCTGACCGTGGCAGCTGCCCCCATGGCTTGGCCTAAGGCAGTCTCTACTCTGTCCACTCAGGGTGGTGGCTGTGAAGGCGGGGGACTCTGAGATAGTGTCGTGGTGGCTGGCAGGTGTCTGTCCCTCAGGCTCAGTCATTCATTCGGCAAATGTCTCCGTGAGTCCCTACGATGTACCAGCGGGAGCAACTGGATGGGTGGTGGTACCGCTTGCTGGAATAGGGTCAGCCATCCAGGCTGACCTGAGGACCCACACACCACTGTCTCCAGACAAAACTGAATCCCCAGTTCCAAGACACAGATCTAGCTGAAACGGAGCTCATACAAAAATAGCAAATAACAAGCTCCTTCTATATAGTACAGGGAACGAAAGTCAGTACCTTGTGATAACCTAGAATGGAAAAGAATCTGGAAAAGAATAGGTATACATGTATATCTATATATATAACTGAATCACCTTGCTGTACACTTAAAGCTATCACAACATTGTAAATTAACTCTCCTTCAATTAAAGAAGTGAACTGAAAGACAAAAACAAAAAGTAGCAAGTAGCCTGTCCGTTTAAGATTGTGTTATATCAGGGAATTTCAAACAAGTCTAACCCTTTATAAGCACGCCTGGGTCTCACATTATCCACATCCCCAAGAAACCAAGCAAAGCAGAAGAAAAAAAAAAAATCCAAAGACTTGCTCACAGTTTTGTTTTGTTTTGTTCCTATTTCTTGCTGACTGGAACTAAATGTTGCCATATGCTCAGAAAACGTCCAACATTTGCATGTTGGGTTTTTTTTTTTTTTCTTATTTAGTTTTATCTGGTCAACTCACAGAGCCTTCAGCTATGAAACCCTATAATCTGCACTTCGTGACTGGCCATATAATTGAGCAATTGTAGTCACGGCTGAGGGCTGCTGTGTGGACGGTAGTCTCTGGGGTTTTTTCCAAATGTTTTTCTGAATGCCAGGAAAGGGAACACGTGAGTGGAATCTCAGGGCCCCTGGTCCTGGAATCTGCAGACCTTCTTCCAGGAGTAATGAAGGTGAAGAAACAGAGCCTTGGAAAGCACAGTGAATCCAGCTTGGGAGCATTTCCCAGAGTGATCTTCTCTGTGTTTTTTTTTTTTAATTAGAATCTTGGGAAAAGCTAAATCTGCCCAGAGCCTACTTGAGTGCTTAGAAGCGTCTTTTTAGAGCTCTGTGCCACAGACACCACCGCTTGCAGAGTGCCATCCATGCCTCAGGGCATCAACACCAGCCCACTGTTCGGTGTCTCAGCACAGAGTTGGGGAGTAGCAGCCTCCACTTTTCAGGTGTGCGAGCAGGCTGGCTGCGGCTTAGCTTGTTTTACATCAGGCTGTGCGTAACTTACGGTGACAGATCTTGAGCCCAAGCCCATGTGGTGCTCAAGAAGATAAGTCTCCCATTGTACCCTAAACGTGTTGACCTGTGAGTCAAGTGCAGAGGTGTTCCACAGCACGGCACCGTCTGTCCTTTCGTCCCTCTTCCCAGGGTTCTAGAACTGTCTGGGTGTCTCTAAGTCCAACATGTCCCAAACTCCAAACATCACACCCCCTCCAAAGTCTTAATTCCTTCCTCCTATATTCCCCATCTCACTTAATAAAGCTGCCGTCTACTGTTATTAGAAAAGGAAATCTTGGGGAAGTCTTAACATCTCTCCCCCTTCTCTCTCTCTCTCTGTGTGTGTGTGTGTGTGTGTGTGTGTGTGTGTGTGACCCACTTCTCTTCCCTTCTAAGCATCTTTCGAATTAACTACATCCCTCATCTCCATCCTCTCTCCACTATCTTAGCTTTAACCCTCTCCATCTCTTCTCTACATTTGCAAGAGCCCCATAACAATTCTCCTTGTCAGAACTATTTTTCTGAAACACAAGTGTGATTGCGGGTCCCCACTCCTCAAATTGCTCCCCTTGGCCTCTAAACAGTAGGAAGCAAAATCCTTGGCGAGTCACACAGGGCCCTTCTTCATCCGCTCCAGCCTCTTCTCCTGCTTCTTCCCACCCAGCTTCTTCGATTCCGCCCCCTCACACCCACCCTGCTCCGTGCACACTGACCCCTCTGCACCACCAAATATCCTGGATGCCCACGCTCTTCTCTACGATTACACAGAATCATCCTTCTGCCAGGACTGTCCTTCCTCTCCTTATCTTCTGGGGAACTCCAGCGTATCCTCAGGACTTAGCTGGAAAGTCACCTTCTCTGCGAAGCCTCCTTCCGACTCACAAGCAGGACCCGTGCCTCTATTTTCTCCGCTGTTACAATCTTTATCGCAATGAGTCGTGGTTATCCGTTGTCTGTCTTGAGGACTCTGATTTCCCAAAGAGCAGCAGTGACGTATTAACTGCCCCCGTGTCCTCCTACGCCCGGCCCCACGCCTGGTACTCAGTGACTACTCATTCAATGTCTGGCAAAGAAGAGGATGAATGAGAAAAAGAAAAACATGGCCCCCAGGCTTTGGAAAATCAGGTGTGGTTTTGCACTAAGGGGATAGCTGTTACCAGGCACTGGAGAAGATGCTGATGAAAGCGCAAGGAGACTCAGAGGTCAATGTGCCCGTGACGGAGGGGGTGCACGTGGCGGTGTTTGAAAGCTCCAAGAGCTACAACGGGACGTCAGCTGGCTCCCCTGCAGCCGGCCGGCAGCTTCCTTAAGCAGCACCGTGTGTTTTGTGTAACTGAGGCAGTTCTACCCATCTTGTAAATCAGAGTCTGAAAATGGCCCCGTTGCGGCAATCTTGCAAGGACGCGGGAGGAAGGCTTTGTTGGGAGGCCTTCCGCTGTCAGGCTGGGCAAATCGCTTCCCAGGTCCCATTTTATTTCAGCATGAATACGTTGTACACATGTTGGCGACCTGGCCTTTTGCTCTCCACTCTGATGAAAGTTCTTAAGTAGTAGATATTCTCTCTCCACTCAGGAGACCTCAGTCTGCTTGGAAAAGTCAGCATATATACCTGGAATTATTAGAAGTCCCAAGACCGTATCAGATCAGTGGAAGACTGTATAAAATGAGTTGGGAGTAAAGAGGCACCTAGAGAGTGGACAGATGGATGGATGGGTGGATGGATGGACGGATAGATGGTTGGGTGGGTACATCGATGAATGGGTAGACAGATGGACAACTGAATATTCTCTGGACCGAGAATTGCTTTAAGTTCATCAGATACGTGAGAAAATTTTAGTGCTTCAAGGTGCCAGTCTTTCAACACTCCCAAGTAACACAACGATTTAGCCCAATTTAAAATAGTCTATATTACTTTAAGGGGTGACACTAATGAGTGCGAGATGTGAGCATTTTTGGAAAGTTGCAGGTATTGACGTTTTTTTGGTCCCCAAATGACACCTACTTTGTCTGCAGAAAATGCTAGTCCTGGCAGGAAGTCCCAGAAGCTCATCACCACTTAGGAATGAAAATAAGCAACAAACAGGAAACCACGTTTATTTTTTACTGCAAGTCAGCCAAACTCCCACACCTGTGCTCTGCATTTCCTCTGTTGGGTGTCATAAAGTACAGCAAGAAAATGACACTTGTCTGCTCCCTTTCTCCCGAGAAGCTGTCTTACCGTCGCCCTGCTGGGTTCAGAGAGCGTGAGGGAATGCAGGGGAGCACAGCTGGGGACAGTACAGGGGGAAATGCTCCATCCTCCAGCCAGGGTTCCTCAAGACAGTCATTTTGCAACTCTCCCTCCCAGGGAAGCATGTAGCCCCTTAGCCATGGCTGTGCTTCCGAGTACGAGGTAGCATTTGATAAACCGGCCCCTCCCACCGACAACGTGAAAATTATTCTGGAATGAAATGATTTGGAAGAAAACGATGGACCCTGACAGCCACGGGCTGTGCTCCATGTTTCTTGCTCACCAGGACAGGGAACATTTGCCTTCGAACAATTACGTTGCCCACGATTCCTTCAGTCAATGTACTTTATCCCAGGGAGTCTCTTCCTGGGAGCGATTGACACGTGAATACCTTTTCTAAGTTAGACTGCTCTTGCAACTCCATTTAAATTACTGTTATCGTTCCTCATCTTCCATAATGACGCACCTCGGGAGGCCAAAATGTCTCTGAGGTGCAGACCTTTAATGAGGATCTTCATCCAAGAGATATAATTTGACCCGTCGGCTGTGCGGCAGTCACCAGCTCAGCCGGGCCGTGTCCCCGCTTGCACTGAACTTCTCTTGCCCTCTTAAGAGGGCTTCTGCTTGGCTCTCTCCTGTTTTCTCATGGCCCGGGCACCTGAGGTGTCTTTCTGCTTAGATCTGCCTGTGCAGTCTTCATATAGCGATAGCGTCATCTCTGAACCCTGACAGGCAGATTGGAGAAACATCCTCCTTCATGTGCACAGAGGTAAAAAAATCATCACCAGGTTGTTCAGCTGAGAACAAAGTTGCTTTCTTGTCCTAATTTTAATTTTTTTATTGAAGTAGAGTTGATTGACAATGTTGTATTCGTTTCTGGTGTACAGCAACGTGTTCAGTTATACGCATACATACACATATGTATATTCCTTTTCGTTATGGTTTATTACAGGATATTGACTATAGTTCCCTGTGCTAGACAGCAGGACCTTGCTGGTTTTCTATTTTATATATAGTACTTTGTATCTGCTAATCCCAAACTCCTCATTTATCCGGCCCGCCTCTTCCCCTTTGGTAACCGTAAGTTTGCTCTCTATGTCTGTGAGTCGTTTTCTGCTTCATCAATAAGTTCATTTGTATCATTTTTTTAGATTCCACACGGAATCTATCACATGGTAAATGGATATCATATGGTATTTGTCTTTCTCTGTCTGACTTACTGCACTTAGTAAGATAATCTCTAGGTGCATCCATGTTGCTGCGGATGGCATTATTTCATTTTTTATGGCTGAGTAGTATTCCATTGTATATATGTACCACATCTTCTTTATCATCCATCTGTCGATGGACATTTAGGTGGCTTCCATGTCTTGGCTATTGTGAACTAGTACTGCTACGAACATAGGTGTGCATATATCTTTTCGATTAGAGTTTTGTCCGGATATATGCCCAGGAGTGGGATTGCTGGATCATATGGTAGCTCTATGTCTAGTTTTTCAAGGAACCTCTATACTGTCCTCCATAGTGGCTGCATCAACTTACATTCCTACCAATGGTGTAGGAGGGTTCCCTTTTCTCAGCACCCTCTCCAGAATGTGTTATTTGTAGACTTTTTAATGATGGCCATTCTGACTGGTGTGAGATGGTACGTCATTATAGCTCCAATTTGCATGTCTCTAATAATTAACAACATTGAGCATCTTTTCCTGTGCCTATTGGCCATCTGTATGTCTTCTTTGGACACGTGTCTATTAGGTCTTCTGCCCTTACAACAGAGTCGCTTTCAAATGTAGTCGCTCTCTACCTCACACCCATTAGGATGGCTACTATTTAAAAAAAAAACAGAAGATAACAAATGTTGGCAAAGATGTGGAGAAACTGGAACCTTTGTGCACTTTTAGTGGGAAGGTGAAATGGTACAGCGGCTGTGAAAAATAGTATGGCAGTTCCTCAAAGAATTAAAAATAGAATTACCATATCATTCAGCAATTCCACTTCTGGGTATATACCCCCAAAGAATTGAAAGCAGGGTCTTAGATGCTTGTACACCCATTTTCATAGTAACATTATTCCCCATAGCTAAAATGGGGAAGTGAGCAAGTGTCCATCAGTGGACGGATGGATAAGCAGAATGTAGCCTATAAACACAGTGGAATATTATTTAGTCTTAAAAAAGAAAGAAGTTCTGGCATATGCTATAACATGGACAAACCTTGAGGAAATTATGTTAATGAAATAAGCCAGTCAAAAAAAGACAAATACTATATGAGTTCACTTATATGATGGACCCAGATTAGTAAAAATCAGAGACAGAAAGTGACTGGTGGTAGCCAGGGGCCGGCGGGGGGAGGAATGGGGGAGTCAGTGTTTAATGGCTTTAGGGTTTCAGCTTTTCAAGACGGAGATAATTCCGGAGACAATGGTAGCGATGCTTACACAACAGGGTAAATGTACTTAATACTACTGAGCTGTTCGCTTATAATGGTTAATGCAGTAGACGTTGTGTGTATTTTATCACACTTAAATTTTTTTCATTCTTTATACAACGTGTGCCTGAGTTTATGCACATATTGACGAATCTAGACCATTCTGACATTTTCCCAGGTACAAAAGAGTCTGAAAACTCTTCTAAGAGTTTCAGGAAAGCAAACTGGCGTTGCTTTCAGTGTAGGAAGCAATTGAGCCCCCAGCGCCCCCCTCACTGAACAGAGCAGGATCTTGTTCAGGATCTGCTCTGGATCTGTTCAGGATCTGCTCAAGATCCGTTCAGGATCTTGTCCTGAACGTAAGCTGTGTTTCCCTAAGGACTCAGGTATGAGCAGGAATCACTAGAGGCCTCTAAGGTTGATCAGATAATGATGCCTCAATCATTGGGAAGCAAGAGGCCACTTCTGGCCCTGCAGGGGGATCTGTCACTCAGGAGAGCCCCTCGTGGACTTAGGACTGAGCCCCGGGAAGAAAGGGGCTACAAGTAAAATGATGGAAATATTATGGGATCGTGGGGGCCATGACAGTGATGGCCTGGTACCGAGACACGGTAAAACGAAGTGGGAAGAGACGGGGAATCCCGAATAACTCTGGCACCTCATAGCCACCAGCCAATTAGCAGCGCCCAAGGCTCCAGCGCTGACAGTCTGAGCCCCCGGAACCCACGGCTAATTGGGAACAGGAAGAAGCGACTCTGGACCAAAGTCAGTGCCCTCGGTGGAGATGCCAGTATTTTTAATCATGGGCCCCTCCCACGGCAGTGCTGTGGCCAAGTCCTTGGGTATAGCTCCACGGGCAGAAAATATCATCAAAGCAGCCAAGGCAGAAGGAAAAGAACGTGGCAGAGGCCAGGTGAAGCACAAAGATTTACGTATGGGCACATATGAGGACACCCTGAGGACACCCAGGAACAATGGGTGGGGATATAGTAGGGAGCCCTTCATCCTTCAACAACAAGCAAGGCACATCCGAAGTCAGCATCCGTTATTACCGTTATTAATGTGAACCCATTCTGACCCCTGGGCAGGCTGGAGATACCATGAGTTGCATTAAGATTCTTAAATATATTTGCTAAGTGAAAAATTCTCACCAGGCTATGTGTATAGACGGGCCTGTGGACATTTGGAGTATGAACTACCTGTCCTAGGATAGGAGCCCTAGGACACAACGCTGAGGTGGAGATACCTGTGACTAAGGCTCGCTGCTGAGTGCCCTTAGGAGCCGTGCTTGTAAAGGAGTGAGGGACACGGGACGGGGAGAGGGAGGCTTGAGCTCTGAGGCAGTTGCAACTGCAGCCTCAGTTCCCACCCCATGGGGGGCCCTGAAGCAGAAACGGTTCTTCTTTCTAGAAAGCTGAGTCTTTGGACTTCTGCATCAACCAGTCACTGGACGGGGCTACCGCGCGGGAGGACGTGCTCTGAGTAAGGATGCTCTGTTCAGTGAGGGGGGCGCTGGGGGCTCAATGCGAGCCAGGCAACCCTCAGGACATCTGTAGGAACAGCCTCTGGTCCCGAAGTGGGATCTCAGTGGCATATTTCATCACCCACTACACTCCATTTCACGTAACTTCTTTTTACTGCCGTGCACCCCTAATCCTGAGTTATTCTGAGAAGTAGAACACAAAGACCCAGCTGAGCCTTCCAGCCTCCCTCCCCCAAACTCACTTGAACCAGAAGAGGGAAATAACGGGGTAGAGGAGGGGGTATTAAGCAGAGACCTAACTTGTTGAGATTAGACTCTGGGAAGGAAAGGAGCCAGCACCAATAACCCTTAGAGACCATCACAGCGTCTGCCTTTGGTGCCATCTGACCTTCCTTTCTTCATTCTTCCCCTCTTCTTCCTCTCTTCCCTGCTCATTAATGGCCGAAGTCCTTTTCTTGTACGGACGGGCAAGACCCCAGTCTTCATGGAACTTCCCGCCTAGTCGGAGACACAGGTGAATAATCCCAGTAGGGTAATGAGAGGTTATGACTCTTGCAGCACAGGTGCAGGGGAGGAGAATCCAGCACCAACATCAGGCAGGCCTGGAGCTGGGAGGAGGTCAGGAAATGAGGGGTGAGCGTGCAGAAGGGGAGAGCTGGAGGGCTGCTCACAAGCGGAAAGGACAGAGGTGCGAAGACGTCAGCTCACACCATGTACGAGCCCTCTACCTGAAAGTTAGCGGGATGCTGTGGGTTGTCGTCTGATGAAACAACACGATAAACATGTTTTAGCTGTCACGGTCTCTGTTGTTGTTTATTACATCATTCAGACTTCCATCTAACAGCCTCCCCACCCCAGCCTTGCCTTTCAACTTCAATTTTTTCTTTGTTCTCAATCGAAACTCCCATTCCAGGAGTGTTGCTGCCTGTAACTACGTGTGGAGCTGACGGCCAGGTTACAGCAATCAATACAAAGACGTACCAGTGTTCACAGCAAGCAGCACTATTTACAGTAGCCAGGACATGGAGGCAACCTAAGTGTCCATCGGCAGAGGAATGGATAAAGAAGATGTGGTCTACATATACACGGTGGAATATTACTCGGCCATAAAAAGCAATGAAATAATGCCATTTGCAGGAACATGGATACACCTAGAGATTATCATACTAAGTGAGGTAAGTCAGAAAGAGAAGGACAAATACCATACGATATCTCTTATTTGTGGAATCTAAAAAAAATGATACAAATGAACTTAATTATAAAACAGACTCACAGACGTGGAAAACGAACCTACGGTTACCGAAGGGGAAAGGTGAGGGGGAGGGAGAAATTAGGAGGAGGTTGATATTAACATATACACACTGCTAGCTATAAAATAGATAACTAATGCACTTCCCTGGTGGCGCAGTGGTTAAGAATCCACCTGCCAATGCAGGGGACACAGCTTTGAGCCCTGGTTCGGGAAGATCCCACATGCCGCGGAGCAACCAAGCCCGTGTGCCACAACGACTGATCCTGCGCTCTAGAGCCCGTGAGCCACAATGACTGAGCCTGCATGCCACAACTACTGAAGCCCGCGCGCCTAGAGCCCGTGCTCCGCAACAAGAGAAGCCACTGCAATGAGAAGCCCGCACACCACAACGAAGATTAGCCCCCGCTCTCTGCAACTAGAGAAAGCCCGCACGCAGCAATGAAAACCCAACGCAGCCAAAAATTAATTAATTAATTATAACAGATCGGCCCACTGGGATGACTGAATAAGAAATAAAGCCGTTTGCCTTGAGGGAAGTGACATCAGTGTGGAACGGGTTTAGTAACAGTGAAGCCCAAATGCAGGGACGGGTGAGTGGAAGGTCTACCCTCCCTTCATTTAATCACCTCCCATTCTTACCACTGTCCTGAGATTAAAATACCCAAACATCTGTTTAGTCGAGATGACGTTCACCCAGAAACAAAATCTCTCACCTCTTGGTCCCCTAGATACTGACTTCATATCCAAACCAAAGGAAATGCAGGATGAGAAGACAAAGACAAGGCAGGGTTTGGACCATAATGGCCGTTTCCTCTCGCCAGATGGGTCTGTCCTTAATTTCACGGTCCTGCTAATTGGTAGGTCTCTGCTGTTATGGACTTGCTGGCATTTGGGGCCGTTCTGGTCTTAATTTAAGAGAAGGAAATAAGTCACAAATCTTTGTGGACAAAGATATTTGCCATGGGCCACGCATTTCCCAACCAGAGTCTTTTCCTCATTGCCACTGGATCCACGAGGACTCCATCTCGCCAGCCTCGGCCACAGTTATTCCCCCAGAGTGGGCGTCCGGGTCCTGGCCCTCTTGGCTTTTAATGTAGCCATCGGCTAGTCGTTGAATTTCTCCTCTTCCACCCTCTGCTACCCATCTCCCGAGGCTTAAGAGAAGTTTCCTTGAGAGCGACAACTCTCAATTGTCCAGAGAAAGGCTTTTGTACTTGTCCATTTGCAGTCTAACTGTTCGATTCATAAATTGATGAACGAAATGGTCTATTATCTCTCCGTCTGACGTATGCTGTGAACTGGCCTAAGGGTCATGCATAACTTGTAAGCTGTTTAGGGAGATCATGGCAGCTGCTAAAGAAGTTTAGGGTGGGGAAGGTTTAGCTATTCTCTTACAACCTTCCTGCCAGGGTGTAAGGGAAGAAAATCTCAGACCAAAGTCTTCCAACCACATGGACATTTACTCAACAAACGTTTCTTGGCAAGCAGACACAAAACAGTTCACGCAATCAGTCTGCAGACTCAAATGAAGTCCCAACTCTCTGTCTCTTGGGAGCTTTGAACAGTTCCTTTATTAGAAAGGTTTGCTCAAGACAGACACAACAACTCCAGAAGCAGGATTCAATTCTCTCAGTTGGATTCAGGCCACTGGAAATGTTCCAGGGTCACAAGCTGAACACAAGACTACTCAGTCTAAGAGTACCAGCTACAGGCTTGCAAGATCTTCATACCCTGGGGTTGGAAGGTACAGGTGTCTCCAAAACACTTTAGCCAACACCCAAAACCTGAATACTTTCTTTTCTCCGATGAAAGCTGATTCTAACAATCATCGTTCTAGTTAACAAGGTACTATTTTCACCAATAGAAGTAATTCTAATATCACTCTGTTTCCCAGCGATGTCTGCTGTTTTCAGCCAGCAGCCTGTAGTATTTGCTACAGTGAGAGAGAGTGCAGGACAGAACAATGAAGAAGACCAATCCTCCGGGTCAGAGGAAGAGCGGTCTGCAAAGCACAAGGACTTTGGAAAAGTAACAAGAGAGGAACGCATGGTCTTCAGTGTGTTGGACAAAGCTCCAGGAAGGAGTCGACTTTTGGAGAACTTGCAAGGTGGAAATGAGAAATTGGAGGAGGATGAATTTTCGACGCTGGTGAAATCAGGGTAGGGGCTGTGACTGGGAAGATCAAAAAAACGAATTAAGAGAATAAGATCAGGGCCTGGGTGTGATGGGGGGAGAACAAGATGACACAGAGGATGTAGACAGTGCAGGGGCAAGGAGGCTGCAAGTGACACACTGAGAAGACCGGCTGACAATGGAACAGCAGAGAAGCACCCTCTCAGGATGTGTGCAATCACAGCAAGCCTACATCTGATTGGCTCATGAAGAACCAATCAGAGCAAGCCTGGGGCCTCCAGAGTAGTCATTCTTTTGCCAGTGTAGACCTTAAACTCACGGGGGGTGAATGATGCCCTAGAATTAAAACTAAGTACGGACTTGCAGGAAAGGCCCCTAACTCGGATTTCCCCTCACTTCTTTTCAAAATAGAATTCCTTTGACTTGACTGAATCTAATTCACCAGTCGTTTGTATTAACAAGCCCACACAGATTTGGGAGTTTTGCTTTATTCTATGACAGCGTATAAAATGCTAATGAACGCTGTCTCCTAGCTACTTTTGAAAAAAAAAATAGAAAAGAAAAGATTCTGTTGCAAACAATCCTCCTTGAATTTTGACACTGCTCCCACAGCTTTCCCTCTGGTAGCCAAAGGTAACTGCACTCAGTTGGGGCAAAGAAATCTTTGTTTTCTCATTATAGAACAGATGTTTTACAGAAGCCATTACCCCTATGCCACCCGTAAAAAATAATCTAACAAATTGATCTTTGATTTAGAAAATAGCTGTGTGATTCTGCCAGCAATGGTATAAAGATGAATGTTTATTTTAGAAAAAGGGACAAAAAAAAAAAAAAAAAAAAAAAAAATCTTATTAGGAAAAAAAATGAGTTGTCATTTATATGGACCAGATGTATTTCAGAGCAGCTTTCCTTGATTTCCCAGGATTCTGACAGTCCAGGAAATGGGGACAAGTGCCTGTCACTGCCGGTTCCGTGGAAGTAGGTAAGGGGGGTGGAGGTTAGGGGGAGGGGGTACAACACAATTTATTTTGGCAGAAGAGGTGTTTCTTCTTCTGTTGGCTCTCAGGACTGAGGTCGATCTCAAGTGATATCTGCTCTGTAAAGGTAACTTTCAACAGGATCATTGTGACCCATCATTCACGTAATATTCAACTTTACGGAGCATTGACAGTCTCAGGCAGGTACCACTGCCCTGCTCAAGGACTTTCAGTGGTCCCCCTATTGCCTACTAAACTAGGCATTAGTGCTTCTCCTGGAAGCTGGAGACCCACCGCGGATACTCCTAAAATCCTTCTCCAGCCCCAGTTTCCTCTCCTCTGTGCTCCCACCAAGCTAGACCACTCACCTTTTCGCCAATCCCCCTCAGCTTTTCCACCCATCCCAGCTGGACCTTCCCAGCTGGAGGTGGGTCCCATTGTATGCAAGGAATGTGTTTCTTCGATTCACACATCTTAGGACCAATTAACCTGCAGCAACACATATAAAGTTTGGAGTATATATTCTCTGACCAGCCAAAGCTACAAGCAAATTTGTTCTTACAGATGTGTAGCCGTCAGTTTTTCCAGTTTCCAAATCTATAAACTATTTTAGGACTTTTGTTAGCCACAAGTATATTTTATAAAGCATCCATTCGAAACTGTATACTTCTAATATTACCCTTTTCTTTCAAACATTTGTGAAAATGACCATGTACGTTGTCCAGTAGCCTCCTTTCTTTGCTTGTTTCCTTATCCACAAATATAGAGCCACCTTTTCATTGTTAACAGTTGTTTAGCATTTCAGTGAATGAATACACCACAATTTATTTAACTTTTTTTTTTTTTTTGGCAGTCTTGTCAAATCATTTCTTCGGGTATAGCCTGGAAATGTAACTATGTGTAATCTGGAAGGGAATTGTGGGCCAAATTTTATTACCAGATCTCCATTCATCCATTCTTTCAACGAATGTTTACTGAGCACAGACTATGGATGAAACCTTGTTTAAGTACTGGAGATACGGTGGTGAGGACAGCGGGCACCGACTTTGCCTTGTGGGAGCAACCATTTCAGTAGGAAAAGACGTAAATGTATAGACAAGTAAATATATAAATAAGCAAGGTAATTTTAGATGGAATTCAGTGCTTCGGAGGAAATAAATGGGGTTTTGTGATAAAGAGCAACTGGTAGGTGGGGGAAGAGGGATGTGTCCTTCAGGGTCAATCAGAGAAGAGGACCAGTACAGATACATATCACGAGATGTATTGCAAGAAACCGGCTTACACAATGGTGGGCCCTGGCTATGCAAGTCCAAAATCCATAGGGCAGCCTGTTGGGAAGAGCAGGCTGACACTTTGGACATGGACTTAAACGGCTAAGCACAGGTGAGATTTCTTTTTCTTTTCTTTTTTTTTTTTAAATTAATTAATTTATTTTTGGCTGCGTTGGGTCTTCGTTTCTGTGCGAGGGCTTTCTCCAGTTGCCAGGAGCAGGGGCCACTCTTCATTGTGGTGCGCGGGCCTCTCACTGTCGCGTCCTCTCCCATTGCGGAGCACAGGCTCCAGACATGCACGCTCAGTAGTTGTGGCTCACGGGCCCAGCCGCTCTGCAGCATGTGGAATCCTCCCAGACCAGGGCTCGAACCCATGTCCCCTGCATTGGCAGGCAGATTCCCAACCACTGTGCCACCAGGGAAGCCCTCTTTTTCTTTATGGAAGCCTCAGCTCTGCTTTTGAGGCCTTTCAAATGGTTGAATCAGGTTCCCCCAGATTATCTAGGAAACTCTCCCTATGTTCACATCAACTGACTATGGACTTCAATCACATCCACAAAATACTTTCACAGCAGTGCCCAGATTTGTGTTTGGCTCTAGAACTAAAGACTGTAGCCTAGCTAAAGTGACACATCAAAAAGACCATCGCAGTGTCCTGGATGGGATGGTCCCAGAGAGTGACATTTGGACAAAAACTTGTGGAAAGAGAGAAGCCGAGCAGGAGAAACAATTACCCAGGCCCTAACACTGGAAAGATCACAGTGGGTTTAAAGTACTGCCGGGAGGCCAATGTGCCTGGCCTGTTATAAGCCAGGAGGAAGAAAGAGCAAAATTCACACCGTTTTAAAGAGATTACAAGGGAATACCCTGATGGTCCAGTGGTCAGGACTCCGAGCTTTCACCGTCGAAGGCCTGGGTTCGATTCCTGGTCGGGGAACTAAGATCCCACAAGCCACGAGGCACGGCCCAAAAGAAAAAAAAAGAAAGAAAGAAAGAAATGTGAAGCCGTTTAAAAACATAAACTAAAAACTACAAAATAAATAAAAATAAAAAGATAACCAGTCACTGTGCAGGGAGATCAGTTAGAAGGGGATGCAGGTGACAGTGGATCGTGGTACCACTGGGCTGCTGCAGGTGAGACACAGGAAAGCACAGAGGTTTGGGAAATTTTTTGGAGGAACCCCAAGACAGACACTGCTACTTAACTCTCAGGATCCATACTCCCCTTTTCACTTACGAGTCTCACCTTTGCTCGAGGCAGGAATATTGTAAGCTTATTATCCTCAGCTATGTCTACTGCTGGAGTTGTCCAGGGACCTGTGCAAAGGATTCTAGGAGAGCTTTTCTTAAGGACAGACTCAACTGGCTTGATTTTTGCCCTTCCACCTTCTTCCTGCCTAAATAAGATGCAATTTTAGGTACAGAGGCTATCTTGCGCGATGAATACAAAAGCCACACTCTTAGGGGCGTGCATCTGTGCGTGTATCTGTACGGAGACAAGGGTGCTTATTTGCATATACATTAGCATTAAGAAATGGAACCCTTGGGGCTTCCCCGGTGGCGCAGTGGTTGAGAGTCCGCCTGCCGATGCAGGGGACACGGGTTCGTGCCCCGGTCCGGGAAGATCCCACATGCCGCGGAGCGGCTGGGCCCGTGAGCCATGGCCGCTGAGCCTGCATGCCCGGAGCCTGTGCTCCGCAATGGGAGAGGCCACAACAGTGAGAGGCCCGCGTACCGCAAAAAAAAAAGAAAAGAAAAAAGAAATGGAACGCTTTATAAATGAACTAACTTGTTGAGTCTGGACTTGAGTTATCAGAGGTAAAAGTTCTAAGAAGTCTCTTCTCTTGTCTTGACAAACAGAGCACCCGTTTGTCTTTTCCTAGCAAGACCCAATTAGGCCTTGATGTAGAGATGGCAGGTTGAAATACTATGATTCCACCCATCATATTCACAATTGATGCATTTGCATCTCTAAGGAACCAGATCAGAATAAACAAACTCCTGGCATTTTCTTAAATTTTGGTCTCTGTCATTTATCTCTTAATAATTTCCAGAAGAGGCGGTGGAAAAAGAAGCAATGGTTCAGCCGGGGTCAGCTTCCAAGCAACTGACTGATGTTAGCATTGGAATCTTTCTTCAGTGACATCTTCAGAAGAGAGAGGAGTGTGGAGGCATAATGCGTAATCCCCACGTATGCTGAAAGGATGCAAGACACTCAACAGAGATGCTTACAATCTAGTGCTTTTGGATTTCTTTCTTTTTTTGGCTTTGCTGGTTACTTTTGTTAGGAAGATAACTCCATCTTGTTTCACTGAAGCAAATGTCAAAGTGGCCTTTGGAATAATAGGGCCCAAGAGTTTATTTGTAGCATCTCTTGTTAGGAAACTAGAGGAGTGACCCTAGAGAATCACTTGCTGTACCAGATGTTTTGTTCTCACAGCTCTGGTTGCCCAATTGTCATCTTATTTACAAACGAGAGATTAGCCTGCAGAAAGAGCAAAGGCCTAGCTTTGTAAAGGTGCAGATTCCAGGGCTAAACCTCAAACCAATAAACTTTAGGGGTGAGACCTGGGAATCTGTATGTGATCCTGATAACCTATGACTCTTCCCCACTCCTAAGATTCCAGCATATGGTGATTTCTCCTGGAAGCAAACAAGAACAAGATTGAAAGAAAACTCCAGAGGCAAAGTCTGTTGAAAGTGGCTAAATTCAGAGCTGGGGAATATGCAGGGGAAAAAGCTACCAGGCTCGCCACCATTTATTGGGGAAATCAAGCCTGTTCACAAGGTCAGATGTTTCAGGAGTAACACAAAGTACCACACCAACAAAAGAAAGAAAACCAGCCATAAGGGCTAAAGGTACGAGTGGTAAAAGAATAATCAGAGGTGGAAGGGGACTGTTTCTTGCAAGAAAATTAGTTTGTTTTGATATTGGGGAAATTGCACTGATTTGGTGACAGTTCTATATTAGAATTAATTATTTTCAGCCCAGAAACAAAAGCATGACTGTGTGGGCATATAGTATAGGATGTAGCATTTTCCAAGTGGAGGGGAAAAGAAACACTATTTAACAATTGTGTTGAGATATTCCATTTTGCAAAAGGAGTTAGATCCCTCCCTCATACACAAAAATGAATTCCAGATGGATTAAATACCCAGAGATAAACCACAAGCTACAAAAGCATTAGAAAAAATAGACAAATATTTTTATAACTTTAAGGCTAAGAAAGACTTCCTAAGCAAGACATAAAACTGAGGTCTAATTGAAAAGATCTGACAGATTTGACAACACAAAAAATGGAAAATCTGCACTACAAAAGATACCATAAATAGAGTTAAAATCAAACAAACCAATAACAGCCTGAAAGAAAATATGCTCAGCAAATAAAATATAAAGAAATAATAACTAGGACTTCCCTGGTGGTGCAGTGGTTGAGAGTCCGCCTGCCGATGCAGGGGACACGGGTTCGTGCCCCGGTCCGGGAAGATCCCACATGCCGCAGAGCGGCTGGGCCCGTGAGCCATGGCCGCTGAGTCTGCGCATCCAGAGCCTGTGCTCCGCAATGGGAGAGGCCACAACAGTGAGAGGCCCGCGTACCGCAAAAAAAAAAAAAATATCCAGAATGTAGAGTTATTGCAAATCAACGAGAAATGGGGAAACAGCACAACAGAAGACCAACAAACAAGTGAGGCCAGGTGAACGGTAAGAACAGACAACAGGAAAGGAACCCAGATCATGAGCAAACATGAAAAAAATGCTGAACCTCATTGAAACTCTAGCGGGATAAAAATTATTACAGGAAATACTTTCATGATATTGATAACATCCACTGTTAGCAAAAAGGCAAGATCAAAGACACTGTCGTACACTCTTGGTACGACTGTAAACGCACAAATATTAATTTGTTAATGCCCATGTCCCTGGAATCTGAAATTCCATTTCTAAGAGTGTATCCTCAGAAAATACCAGTGCCAGTACTACAAAGATGCATGTAGAAAACAAAAAAGTTCACTTCAAAACAAAAAGATGTGGCATACAGACATACACACACACAATGGAATACTACTCAGTCATCAAAAAGGACAAAACTTTGCTGTTTGCAGCAATATGGATGGACTTGGAGGGCATTATGCTAAGTGAAATAAGTCAGGTAGAGAAAGACAAATACTGTAATGATATCACTCATATGTGGTCTAATAAACACAACAAGCTAGTGACTATAACAAAAAAGAAGCAGACCCACAGATACAGAGAGCAAACTGGTGGGTACCAGTGGCAGTGATGGGGGCCGGGGGGAGCCGCAGTACAGGGGTGGGGGAGTGAGAGGTACAGACCAGTGGGCGTAAGACAGGCTCAAGGATGTAGTGTACAACCCGGGAACTATAACCAATATTTTGTAATAACTGTAAATGGAGTGTAACCTTTTAAAACTGTACAAAAAATAAAAATTAAAAAATTAAAATTAAAAAATAAGTTAAACGTTAGAAACACCTGCAAATAGAATTCTTGATCAAGGGGTAGGTTTAGTTGCTCCGCAGCATGTGGGATCTTCCCGGACCAGGGCTCGAACCTGTGTCCCCTGCATTGGCAGGAGGATTCTTAACCACTGCACCACCAGGGGCACCAAGTTCTCTATTTTTAAGAGGCATATTTCAAAATACGCTGTACATTTTCTACACAGGACTCAGGATAAAAATAATTAAACTGCCCTATAATTATTTGTTCAGCAATATTACAGTCCTGGCGCTGTAAGCTACCCGAGGGCAGAGACCATGCCCAGCCTGTGCCTCATGGTCATTATGGAATGAGCGCAACTTTCCAAGCCTTGATCAAACACCAAATTCTAACGAAATAAACAACTTCAGCTATTTATTAGAGTGTGAGACTCTTAAAAAGACCCCGCTTTGTCTAATGAAGATGGCATGAAACTAGGAATTGGATGACTTAAGTCAAATCACCTAAGGCAAGCCATTTCACCTCCCTGATCTCCAATTAACATGTTTGCAAAAGAAGGATAATAACTGTCCTTCTAAAGGATTCCTGTGAGGATTCATGAAATAACCTAGGAGGTCAAGCTCAGTGCAGAGCTGGAGTTTATCAAGACTGAGTATTTTGTGCAATAGAATGAAAACTGAAAGATACTTACGACGGATAATTGCTTCCTTCAGGAAATGGTTTCTTCAGGGAATGGTTTCTTAGAAATACCGATGATTTACCCCATCCCGGCACTGGTGTATCAGCAGAGCCGAGAGTAAGCAGAATGGACAACGCATCCTGAGCTCTTAGGAAACGGGGTTTTGCTTCAGGAAAAGAAACAAAAGCTTGTTGTTTTGTTTCAGTCTCAAACTGGGGTTTTGACATACATCTAATCTTCACATCACTTCCTGAGCTTGTGTGGTGGATACTTGGAAGAGGATAGGTCCAGCACCCTATGACATGTCATTGTGTCCCTTTGCAAAGTCGTGAACCCCTGGAATCCATTCTGTACACGGTGACCTCAGCCCCTGGTCACAGATGATTAGTCTAGAAAGGGGTGGCTGCCCAAGCTGGTCCAATCAGAGTATCTCTTCTAGAAACTTGCAAAAGGCCAGCCTCTCTGTTGACCAAAGCTGTTAACTTTAACCCTGAAATGGTATGGCGACCTTTCTCTTTACAGTTATTAAAAGTGGGATTTTTGCACTCCACTGACTAACCTCAGAGAATTTATCAGTAGAGGTAAGACTGAAATCACAACCTGTTATGTATTTTTGGCTTTGATCTCTCTGTCTCTCTCCCTCCTTCTCTCTCTCTGGTCATGCACATGCGCGGGGCGAGGGGGGCGGTAGGGAAATTCACAAAACATTAGTACTGGTCATGTAGTTCACCCCCCCCATGGTGCAAGTTTAAAGAACAGTAACAATGGTAGGCTTCCTCATCCACAGCCCCACTCTCCTCCAGCTGTTGAAATTTTATAAGCCAACAAGACAAGCTTGTGGCTGGATGAAACAGCACACAGAAAACAGACGAAGCGCTTCCTAGGCCACAGCTCACTTGGATGCATCGAACGCGGTGTGGCTTTTCCTGTGCACCGAGGCAGGCTTTTTGCGGCCACTAATACATGCAGCAGAAGCCGTGTGATCCGGACCACACCACTCAATACGAGAAACAACTTTGAAGAAGACCTGTGTCACCAATATGGAAAGGCCCCAATCGAGTATTTTAAAATGATGACTTCCACAGCCAAGTTTATACAGATATCCTCCCAAACTCCCCCTCCCCCCATAAGTAGTTTAGGAGCTGGTCTGGAGGGTGGGATGGGAGAATGAAAAAATCGGCAAGGGAAAAGTAGAAAAGAAAGAAGAAATTCTTTTTCCCGGAGCTCCAGTGGCTTTCCTGCTCCTGATTCCTTTTTTTTCGTAAGTTACATGAGATAGATACAGAAGCAGCCTTAAGATAAATTGCTGAAGTTGTCTTGGGTGAGGTTCCAATGTTTGTAACAAAACAAGTCTAAATTTTACTGATAGATGTTACTATCCCCCTTTCTCAGTGAGGAACCTGAGGGTTAACGAAGGCAAGTGAGTTGGCCAAGGTCAAACGGTTCTCGCCCCAGGTTTATCTAACTCCCAAGCCCACGGTCTTTCCATTGCGCTGACGCGGACAGGATGTGTCCCAGCCGACAGCAGCCTGAATTATCCTGAATTATCCGGCTACACTGCCTTGTTGATTTCCTTCTTGGCTCTAGGCAACAAGTTATCTAATGAGAGAATCTCATTCATTCCTTGTTCCTCTGCTTCCTATTCTCCAGGTCAGGACTAGAATTCCATTCCCACCCACAGCCCTTGAAATCTCTAGGTCATAGCAGGTCAGGGAGAGAGGAATCTGGGAAGGAAAGCTTTGTGTACCTCTCCTCTCAGACTCGAAGCTGGAAAGGGTGGCTACTGTCTACCCTTGTATTACTTGACTGTGCTCTTAAAAATTAAAAGGCAAGAGGTAAATCTAAGTCCTTCCAAAGGTCAGCTCACTCAGTCTTCCCTCCCACCTTGCCTTTACACACAGGTATTTCTGAAGGAAGGGGGCCCTACAGTTGAACAGAATTACTGCCTCTGAATTTTCTTTATTTTGGTAAAAATTAGAGGGACAGAAACATGGATCACCCAGAATCCTACCATCCTAGCAGTACCAGTGTTAAGGGATTTGGTACATGTTTCCCACCCTTTTTCTTATGCATCTGTTTCAAATAAAGTTGTTATGAACGGGTCCGATTTTGTAACATGTTCTTTTTTAATAAGCATTTTCCCTGTTGCTGCATGTTCTTTGCAACCATAAATTTAAGGATAGACAAACTTTAAGGATATAGCATAATTAAGATGGACATTTACAGGGGGTTCTCTGCAGGGAACCGAATCATTGTAAAATAAACTTTACTTCAAGTTAAAAAAACCTAAAAAGGTAAATAAGCATCAGGGATGTAATGCACAACAGAATGACTACAGCTGCCACGGCTGCATGATACATCGGGAAGTTGTTCAGGTCCTGAGAGCTTTCATCACAAGGAGAAAATCTGCCTTCTTTTTTCTTTCTTTTCTTTTTATTGTCTCTACATGAGATGATAGATGTTAGCTAAACCTGTGATGATTTCATTTATTTCACCGTATATGTAAATCAAACCAGCACGCTGCACGCCTTAAATTTATCCAGTGATGTATGTCAATTATTTCTCAATAAAACTGGGAAAATATATATACAGCTAGTGAGTTTTGAAAAACACACACATCTGTGTAACCACCACCACAGTTAAGATGTGGAACTTTGTCTTCATTCCAAAAAGTCCGGGCTTCCCTGGTGGCGCAGTGGTTGAGAGTCCGCCTGCCGATGCAGGGGACGCGGGGTCGTGCCCCGGTCCGGGAAGATCCCACATGCCGTGGAGCGGCTGGGCCCGTGAGCCATGGCCGCTGAGCCTGCACGTCCGGAGCCTGTGCTCTGCAGCGGGAGAGGCCACGGCAGTGAGAGGCTTGCGTACCACCAAAAAAAAAAAAGGCAAAAAGTCCTCCATGTCTACCTTCAGCCCCAGGCAACCACTGAACTGTCACTCTAGACTGGTTTTGTCGGCTGTAGAATTTCATGGATACCATTTACTCTATTTCCTTCCACACATCATAATGTTTTTGAGATACAGCCATGCTGATGCACGTATAAAGTAGTTTTTGTTTCTTTTTATGGCTTTATATCCACCGAATGGATATATCACAATTTCTTTATCCATTCACTACCTGGTGAACGTCTGGGCTGCTTCCAGGGTTCTGTTGTTGTTGTTATTATAAATAAAACTGCAATAAACATTTCTGTATAATTCTTTTTGTGGATGTATGTTTTCATTTCTTTTACGTGCACACCTAGGAGTGAAACTTCTGGATCGTCTGGTAAGTGTATAAACTTTATGAGAAACTGTCAGGACTTTTTCCTAAAGTGTTTCTACAGCTTTACATTCCCAGCAGTCATGAAGTCGGTTCTCATTTCCCCACATCCTCACGGGAGCTGCTGTTGTCAGCCTTTTTAATCTGAAATGGGTGGAGGCAGGACCAAAATTCCAAACTCTTTCTCTGGAAAGAGGTAAAGTATTATACTGTACCGCACAGCCATGCAGCTTGCGCCTCACCGGATGCTACTGGTTAATTTCTGTGATGTTTGTTTGGGTGGAGAGCAGGCTAGAAAGAAAAAAGCAAAGGGGGAGGTAAGGAGGGGGGGAATATTAAAGAAGTGAAGGAGAGTGTGTAGGTGGGCAGCGCAGCTCCAAGGACACATCCCAAAAAGGATTAGCTGGAGCTCAGAGGTTGGCAGATGTCTGTCATTCCCAAGCTTAGGTTCCTGGATAGAAGGAGTCCCTAAAATTGGCGCAGGAGCCCAGAAATCACACTCGTGGCAGCAGACGGAGACTCCTGCATATGTATGAACTCTCCGATGATAAGACTCAGCTTATCGCTCTGTGAATTTTATCAGTCCTTGCTCACGGGCTTGTGAACACCTGTCTAGAGTTTTGCAGCTTGTGAATATCCAGCCTCAATTACTGAAATGAACCGTGTGTTTAGGGTGAAAATACCCTTTCCTTCGCCAACTCCAAAGCATGTGTCTTGCTTCTTGGACATGACCAGTCGTGATGTCAACAGGTACAGCCTAACCTAGTCTTCCCACCGCAAGCATCTGCGAATATGTTAAAAGAGGCCATGCTTCAGATCTTGTATATAAAAACCAGGGTCTTAGGTTTGCTAAATCAACATGCTCAAAATAAAATATGTTAGAGCCATAATTCCCATGGTGAAAAAGACAGTGGCTAGTGTACATCAGAGGCTTTGCCTGCTTTCAGACTCATGCACAGTTAAATAAAGGTCTTTGTGCCTCTTGGGTTTTTCCATCTTCATAAACAAGGACCAAACAATGGACCTCCTTGATGCTAACTAAAAAGGGGAAATTTTCAGAAAACCAACCCTATCTGTATGATGATTACCATAAATTAACATTTATTCTGTGCTTGCCAAAGGCCAGGCAGTCATTGCACTAAGCTCTTAACAGGCATCTGAGTGACTCATTCAAACATTTAAACAGCCCTATCCCATACAGTCGTCCCTTGACATCCCTGGGTGATGGGTCCCAGGAGCCCCTGCCGATACTCAAATTTGCGGATGCTCAAGTCCCTCATATAAAATGCTGTCCTAAGCGAGTACAGTCGACCATATCCGCGGGGTTTTGCATCCGAGGACTCAACCAACCGCAGATCGTAATTTCGCGACTGGAAATCCTCCATGGGTTGAATCTGCGGATATGAAACCCGCGGATACGGACGGCAGGTGCTATACTCCTCTTATCCCCATTTTAAAAACTGGCGAGGTGGAGTAGCTTTGCCCAAGGCCAACAATGTGACAAGCGCCAGAACCAGGAATCGAGTACACGCTTTCTCACTCCAAAGCTGATGTCCTTAACGACCACCCAGTTACAGCACACAGCAAAATGAACTTGCCACCAGTACTATCTCAATGAACGGAATTGAGTTAATAGTTTATCTCACCTTGCTACAAACGCACATAGGTTGGGCCATTAGTATAAGCCACGTTTTCCAAAGCGTAACCCAGCAAAGTTTCCAGGAGGCTTCTCTTATTCTCCTTCCTTCTCCAGCTCCGGAGCTCCCACCTCTCCAGACGCCACACGTTTTTAGCAGACATCGGGTGAACCTTAAGAAAGAAGGCCAAACATGAAGAGTAGCTTCTAGGAGAAATATAGTATCATTAAAATGCCTACAGGGTGGAAAAAATCAAAACACACTTGGATCTACACAAATTACACGGCAGTTCACCTGGGGCATTAGATTTTGTGGCAACGTAATGTATTTCAAATACTATTAACTTTTGTTCTCTCCTTTTGGCCCCTTCTTCTGTTTTTAACAGCAAAGATATTTCATGCTTATTGCTTCAGGAGATGATGTAAAGAAGGAAGCAAAGGGAAAAAATAATACTTTCCAGACTGTGATGTTTCAAAGGCCCAGGATGTTAGGGCCCTGGAAAGGACTCTCAGCTTAGGCAAAACATTTCTTGGAAAACATCCTAAGTAAGAGTAAAGCCAGGTAGGAACCATGCAACAGGAACAAGGAAGTCCCTACGGGGACATGCTTGGGCCAATGAAGGAAGACCAAGTTGGGTGGTAGTTGTCTCATCCAATACCCTTGTAACCTCATTAAAGAGCAGATAAGCCCGTGGGACATTTGGTTCCCCCAAATTTAAATACAATCCTAGAGCAGAAAAAGAAAAAAAAACAGTTAACCGAGATTAAATGTTTTCCACTCTGGTGAAATAAGGGTTTGAAACAGAAGTTAGATTGAATTTCAAAAATACATTGTAAGTTGTTTTTCTTGTGTACACTCAGGCTTCTGGGCTTAACATTCACACCTATGACAATTTATACAATTGAATGCAAAGCAGGCGAGCATTCCTGGCAGGCTCCTGTCTCAAAGGGTGTCTCAGGGAAGGATGGAAAGGAAGACTTTACAGGCCACAAGTTTGGGAAATTTCTGGACAGCAAAAGGGACAGGCCATGCTTTACTGCCAAGTCATCTCGTATTAAAGGACAATTTGTTTCTTTATAGACATCCCAGAGCAGGGACGTCAAACAATTTCGAAACACTTCTTCTTAGGGAAAGCGCCAGAATGTTACATAAAGTTAAACACCAATGTGCAGCCCAAGGCCCAAGACCAACAGCGAACCTCTCCAAACGTACTAGGAACCCTGTTTCCCTGGAAGGGGCAGCCTCCACCTTGTGCCCTGCGGACTTGATGCCACGGTTTGCTTTTCTCTTTGAGAGGAGCTAGACAGGCTACATTTTTAGCCAACAAATAAAGGAAGGGAGAAATCCACAGAAAAACAGGTGCTGCATCTGGTTCCCCTCTGATGGCCGCATATCCTGAGTGTGGATCCAATTTCATGCACACGTTTAACTCAGTTGCTGCTTTACAGACAGGACTGGTACAGAAATGACAAGAGAGGTGCTTCCTGCAGTCACAAAGGATTCTGGGTCTTTATACGCAAAGTGTGGTCCAAGGATCCACAGGAATAGCATCACCTGGGAGCTTGTTACAAATGGCTCCTCTGTGCTCCACTCTTGGGCCCCACCCAAAAGTGGAGCACACAGCACTTTTAGGGCCGTGAAAATACTCTGTATGACATTATCATGATAGGTAAACGTCATTATACAATTGTCCAAACCCATAGAATATACAACACCAAGAGTGAACCCAAAGGTAAACGATGGATTTCAGGCGATGAGTTAATGTAAGTTCATCCATTGTAACACACGTCCGGCTCTGGTGATGTGGATCACAGGGAGGCTGTGTGGGGGGAGGGGGCAGGGGGTATATGGGACATCTCTGTGCCTTCCTCTCAATTTTGTCTTAAACCTAAACTTCCCTAAAAAATATATAAAGTCTTTTTTTAAAAATGAGACCCCCAACTGCTCCAGCTCACGGTGGGAGCTGTGTGAAACCCTATAATAAGCACAGAGAGGAGTACAGGCCTGGAGGGAGTCTGCCTGAGATCGAACCCTGCCCTCTTTATTATCAGCTCTACAGCTTTAAGCAAAGCGCTCTCTGGGCCTCAGTTTCCTAATCTGTAAAACGGGGACAATGATGATAGTAATGGAATTTAGCTTCCAGGATTGTCGAAAAGATTAGATGGAACAAAAATACATTAAAAACATTTAGGACGACACCTGGCACAGTGAGCTCTCAAGAAACGTCAGCTTTTAGTGTTCGTAAGAGGAGGTGTTTTGTGTGTCGATACCTAACAAAGGAGTTGAGACCATCTTGGAGATTTCTTCCCTGCTCTTCCTTTTCAGCGGCAGAAGACGCAGTAAATGGTTTTAACTGCTTCTGTCGGGTCCACGCTAAATGGTGGGCAGTGTAGTCAACTCTAGGAAAGAATGGCTTACATCACTGTTTCTCAAACTAGTCATTCTAGAAACGTCTTCATTTTTTTAAAACCATTTCCATATACAACCCTTATACATTATTTTTACATACATCAATTTACAATGAATTTGGTTTCTTTAGAAGCCACATCAAATCAGTAGTTTGATGTGCTAAGTTGTATTTTTTTTCTAATCCACGTGAAAGGGAAACCATAACTATGGAAATAAAAACATTCACATATGCATAAAAGTGTGACTGAGAACTTGAGGAAGTCTCTTCATTCCTACGTGAGCATTTTATTAGCTCCCAGCGGCGCTTCTAAATGTTTTGACGTTAAATCTCTCCACCCAAGTGACTTGAGCAAAACCTTCTGGCTTCCAGCTCGTCCAGCTCAGCCAGGGACCAGAATCACCAGTCGATTTGCCCAAGATTTACACGGCCGGTGCAGGGAGGAATAGACCACAGCTTTTCTGAAATACAGAAGGGGTGAGCATCCTTCTTTGCCCCAACAGCACTGAGACAGCAGCTGTGTCTCCAGCCCTATTCCAAGCCTCCCCACTTGGTGACTTTGTGTCTCATTCCTGTGATTGTTTAGAACGCCTTTCTTTCACATCAGGATGATTGGTGCGTTCATACTGCAGAGCTAGAAGTAATTATTTCTAAATGTCATGGCTTTCATTTTGCAGTTTTCCAACGTCCGAGGGGCCCGATTTCTTCCAGAGTCAGTCATCAAAGTTTTTTTCACAGAACCAACGCAATGGCTTGGTGTTCTTGCCATCCTGCTTGTCACAAAGCATATTTCAAAGGCTGAGTCTCCTTGGCCTCAGATTCCATTCTTCTTAAACATGTAAAAAAAAAAAAGCTACTACAAAAGGAATGTGTGAGCAAACTCCCATGAGTGACAGCCTCCAGCCCAGTTATTTCTTTTCCACATTTTTTCCTCTGTGAATTGCCTAGCAATATTCTAGCGATTCTTGACAACACTAATTAAGGTATGAGGAAGGAGGACAAGTTAGTAGTGTCTCTCTGCTCTGCTTTAGAACAAGCGTGATAACATCCTTGGACATGGTTACCATCAACATTCAGTTCAGTTGAGTAACTATTTTTTGAGGGTTCCAGGCAAGCCACAAGTGCTAAGTGCTTCCCGGTGACAAGACTTCCATGTGACATCCTCCGGTCATCACAAACGAGGGATGTATCTTTTCCATCCACCCAACAAAAAATGTCTTCAGCTTGTGTTTATCTAAATCACGCATTCTCGGTGGGAGGAAAATCGGTTCTTAGAGGTGAAAATACCTTGGCCATGAGAACAGTGTGTGACCCTCCAAAGCTCAACTCTACCCCACAGAATCTTATTTCCTAGAAGCTAATTTCTCTCATCAGAGACACATTTAATTTTAGTTAATTGAAGTATTTAATTGCATTTAATAATTTAATTTTTTTCTCAGGGGCAGCGATAATGGGGGAAGAAAAGGTCGAGAAACACTGAAAATGAAATGAAACTGTACTTCAGATGGACTTCTCCTTTGACCTAGAAATTCTGCTTCTCTTATCCTCCTAGAGAAAAGGTTCCCGAAAGAAGCACGTATACAAGGTTGCTGACAGCACCATCTTTTTTAATAGTGCAAAAACCTAAATGTCCATTAGTTGAAATGGTTAAGTAAACCAAACTCTCTGTATTATGAGAGACTGTGTACCAGTTAAAAGGAGTAAGGTAAGTCTGGATACAGACAGCGAACCACGTCATATTACTGGGTAGAAAAAGCAATCTGCAGAATACATATGCGTGATCGCATTTATATTAGAACAAAAACACAAGATCTACATGGTTTTGTATGCACGTGTCATATATGTAAATACAAAAGAAAGCGAATGGTAGGATACACACGAAAGTAATAAACCCAGGTTACCTCTGGGGAGAGGAATGGATGTGATGGTCGAGGGGCGGTGGAAGAGGTCCATGGGCTGTTGATTTATCTCTTGCCTTGTGCTTTGTTTTTGCATTTTTTTCACAAGAAGGAGTCGTGAACAACTTGTAGAAATGAGAATAATAATAAATATTTACACAAAAATAAACCCTACCTCAACCACCTGACTACTGCCCTGAAGAAAAAGTTAGTCACTTTATTTCTAATAAAACTGGGAATCAAAAGCCTGCAAGCTCCAGTTGGGTTAAAGTTGTATCTGTTTAAAAACTCGAATTATAGAAAACAATGACAAAAAGATACGCCAAGGCTTTGAAAAGAAAACGTCTACCAAGGTTTGAATAGAAGAAATCAAAAAGTAAAGAGATCGGGCTTCCCTGGTGGCGCAGTGGTTGAGAAACTGCCTGCTAATGCAGGGGACACGGGTTCGAGCCCTGGTCTGGGAGGATCCCACATGCCGCGGAGCAACTAGGCCCGTGAGCCACAACTACTGAGCCTGCGCGTCTGGAGCCTGTGCTCCTCAACAAGAGAGGCCGTAATAGTGAGAGGCCCACGCACCGCGATGAAGAGTGGCCCCCCGCTTGCCACAACTCGAGAAAGCCCTCGCACAGAAACTCAGACCCAACACAGCAAAAGTAAATAAATAAATTAATAAACTCCTACCCCCAACATCTAAAAAAAAAAAGTAAAGAGATCGATTTTACTACATAAAAATGAAACAACAGTGAGCAATATTTCTCCGGGATGGCTTGGAAATACGTATCAAAGTGTAAACCAGCACACCTTTTAACCAGCAGTCACAATTCTAGGAATTACACAAGGATGTTTATCGCTGCGTGCTTTATTATGCAATAGAGAAAAATTAGAAATCACTTAAGAGTCCATTACTAGAGGATTGATTAAGCAAAATATGGCAGATACGTACAAAGAAACACTCTGCATTCATTCCCAATGATGGTCTATTATTTACTGACATGGAAAGAAATTTCCAAGACATTACTGTATTTTTTTTAAGTTGCATCCACCAAGGAGATTTAATGTTGATTTGCAGATACAACACAAATAAGGCTTTCACTAACTTGCCAGAGAGGAAAATTCTAATTGTCAAAAAAAAAAAATGTATTGATGGTCAATCAAAGAAATTTGGTGGCCCTCTTTCAGGTGTAATGATGACCCACTTGCAAGGTCAAACAAACAAACAGATATATTATTCCCACCTATCAAGTTATCAAATATAAAACATACATATAATGTACAAAAATATATTAAGAAATAATATACACATAGAAAAGGACAAAATCTTCAATGTAACAGTCAATGAATTTTGACCCCGATGTGCATACACACACAGTGAAACAAGACTTTACTGTATTTTATTTTATTTTTTTATTGCGGTACGCGGGGCCTGTCACTGTTGGGGCCCCTCCCGCTGCGGAGCACAGGCTCTGGACGCGCAGGCTCAGCGGCCATGGCTCACGGGCCCAGCCGCTCCGCGGCATGTGGGATCTTCCCGGACCGGGGCACGAACCTGCGTCCCCTACATCGGCAGGCGGACCCCGAACCACTGCGCCACCAGGGAAGCCCTGTGTGTGTCTTAATGAGAAAGAAAATATAAGACATTTAAAACGTTGAGTCTGAACGTTCTAAACCGTTTTTCAATCTGTCATCAACGTCCACGTTTTTCCACACAAAATTCAGGCGACCAACGATTCTCCTCCGGGATTTTCTTCTAACACTGACACCTGTTCTGCAGCTTTTGATGTTGGTGCTCTCTTGATCATGCTACAGTCAATCACGACAACCTCTCATTGCATTGAAATTTCTTCCCTCTAGTCTGTGGAACTTCCCAGTTTCTCCTGCCTTCAGTCACATAGCTTAGCAAGGGATAAAAAAAATCCTTCTGTGTGTATTTCCAAAATAAATAAATAAATAACGCAGCTTTATCTACTCATCGATATCGAATGAGTCGATATCGACTCACTTTATCGAATCCCTTCCTCAGGGTCTCATGAAACCGTCATTGTTTTGCAAGAAGAAAACATGGAACTGTGGTCATTTCTCCACTGATGAATACTTGCTTCACAAATATCCAATTCATGTGCCACCTGTCTGGCAATAATTGTAAGATGCATCCTTGACTTCAGAGATGTTAAACTATGGACGATATACAGCCTAGAGTTGATGACATATAATGTCCTGTTTGAACCTCCCAACAGCCCTGTGACATAGTTAATGTTTTTACAGATGAATATGCAGAAATGTAACTAGAGAAAAGAACTTGTCCAAGGCCACACAATCAGTGAGACAGAACAGATACTCAACTCCAGGACCTTCTGATGCTATAACCTGAGCATACGACCTCCACTCTGCTGCTTCACAAGTCAGTAGAGTCCCCTCCGTCCCTAGCATCATGGTCGACATTGTCATCGCCATGACTCCGTCATGGTCATCATCATCACTGTCATAGTGAGACAGGCTGGGGCCTGGGACCCTTTGCTGCAGGGCTTGCACCTGGACAAACGTCTCCTCAAGCAACAAAATACACAGAAACTACATGGGACTAAAAATAACTGCGTGCATGCCCAGTTGGGGCAAATTCTGGACGACAAGATACAAAAAGGCCCAAAGAACCCAACTGCCTGTTTCTGAAGAGCCGGGAGCGACAGCCGGGTGCTGTGCAGGCCCCCTGCACTCAACACCACCAAGGGGTGGGCAGAACACGTCAGCCACCACTCCCGCCCGACCCCCGGACGCACCCCTACCCTCACCCCACGTAAGGAGCCAGCTGCCCCCCGCCTCAGCGAGCGAGCAAGGGGACCTCTTACTTGTTCTCAGTCCCCCTGCTGCCGCAGGGGCCCCAGTAAAGCCTTGCCTGAATCTCTTGTCTGGTCTCTAGTCAATTTCTCTTGATTAAGGAAGCCAAGAACCCCAGTCAGTAAGGACAGCAATCACCAGCATCGTCGTCATCAACACAGCTAATATTTACTGAGCATGTATTGACCCTGTGCTAGGCTCTGTGCTAAGGTTTGCCTCATAACTACCCAACAGATAGGTTTTCTTATAACCTCATTCCACAAGCATTGATGGTAAGATGGTAAGATTCAACAGGATCAAGTAACTTGTTCAAAGTTATTCATCTGACACCCGAATTCAAACCCTGGCCATCTGACTAGAGATACCACACTCTTAACTACTACAGGATTAAGTACAGGACACAGCAAACTGAAGGCGCTCGATCGATGACATGTACACTGTGCCTGTCCCAGGGACTGGCGTGCAGGAAATGAACAACTATTACAATAACAGCAGCTAGCGTTTACCGAGCGATCGTGACACGCCAGGCATTAGGCCAAGGGCTTCATACGGTTTCGTTCTTTTTGTCTTCATATGAGCCCTAGGAGGCAGGCACTGCTTTACCCTCATTTTACAGGTGAGGAAATTGAGAACTGGGGAAATTAAGAACATGTCCAAGGTTATACAACCAGTTAGTAACCCAGCACTAAGTCAAGCCCAAGAAGCCTGATTCAAAAGCCCATGTTCTCAAGTACTACACAATATGGCCTCCTACAAAGAGCATTATGAGAGAATTTGTTTCCACTGACTCACTCCGCAAATATTTCCAGGGCTACGTGTTGTGCCGAGTGCAACGGATACAGTAAAGGATAAGGGAAAGATCGATTCTGCCTCCGTGGAAATTAACAGTCTGGATGAAACACCAATAAAAATGAGAACACTGAGGACCGAATAGAAAGGTGGTGATAGAACACTCGCATTTACACCCTACCCTTCCCGAAACCCTGCTAAGAAGATCATGAGATTATAATGATGGTAACTAAAATGTGTCGTGATGTGTCAGACATTGATATGAATGTTTTACAGGTATTATAACATTAAACTGTCATAGGAAAGAACAAATCTGACTCCATATTGGATCTGTTTCTTTTACTTTAACCTTTGTACTCTATTGCTTTTGCTAGAAGTTAATCTCTAAACGAATGTTGCTTATAGCCTGAAATATACAGGGTAGCCCATTCTCAAGGCCCTGACCTTTATAGGTATAACACTTTCCCGTTCACTCATAGAGAAAAAGTCGCAGAACAGAGAATAACATTTGTCTGGTTGGAGGTTTACAGGACCATCCTGACCTGACCTATGGGGACAGATGCAAGAACAAAGGATGCTGACACCAAGAAGTCTGCAACAACCAACCACACCCCCTCCCCTTTTAGTATAAAAGAAGCCTGAATTCTAACTCAGGGAAGAGGATTCTTTGGGACACTAGTCCACCAGCTTCTCGGTCTGCTGGCTTTCCAAATAAAGTCACTATTCCTTGCCCCAATAACCAGTTTTTCGATTTATTGTCCTTTCATGTGGCAAACAGTATAAGCTTGGACTTGGTAAAAAAACAAAAACAAAACAACCTTATAACAACCTGTTTTACAGATGAAAAAAATCTAAGGCTTGGAGCAGTCAAGGAATTTGTCCAAAGCCATACAATTAGTTTGTGGCAAAGCAAGTGTAAGAATCCAGAGCTTGCGCTTTAATGCACCTCTTTACACAGTAAAGGAACAGAAATATAAATTCTCAAGGACAGAGGCTTCAGGAGAAGGGATATCCTTGAATGGATCAATAGAAGCTTAAAGAATGGAAAGCAGGGCGGGAGGAGTGGCTTATTTAGCCGGGCAGATAACATCATGAATAAAAGAGGACTGAGAAAAGAACTGCTTCTCCCCACTGCTGGACTTCCCAGACACACATAAATTGGGGATATCTGATGTCACAGAGTGTGGGAGGGGGTCACAAGAAGTCACCCTAGAGGATGCAGTGGAAGCCGATATTCATCACCATCAACACCTTCACCTACTCCCGTGCAGGCAAGGACCCTCCCCGCAAGCAGACGCCAGCAGGGAAATGTACCAACTTCCGGTGTCTCCTTCTGAATGGAGATGTGACTCACTCTTGGCCTCTCCCAAACTCTCACCTGCTCCTCCCACAGGGCAAGAATGGTTAATCTGGGAAGATCTGGCCACGCTTAGTTCAGCGACCCCCTCCCTTTCTTCTTGGGAGAGAGTCTGTCCAGGAGACAGCATGTTTCCTTCTGCTCTTCCCTGATTTAAGTCTCACCATGAGAGGAGGCCTGTCTGGGTCCAGCACTGCCCATGACTGGGTATATAAGTCTCCAAATTCTAGGGTTCAGGTCACAGGCCCACATGGCTCTCACTCTAAGCCACATCTCAACCTGAGCTTTTAATAGTTTAAGAAAAGTGGTGTTTTGATCTCCCATCTGCCTTAGGTTTTTGTCTTATTTCTCAATTTTCTCAGAACTTTGGTTAATTAAGAAAAACAAAGAAAGAAACAAAGAGACAGAGAGAGAAAAAGGAAGAAGGAAGGAAGGAAGGAGGGGAGGGAGAGAGGGAGGAAGAGGAAAGGAAAACAGAAGATGCAGGATTTTTAAAAAATGTTAAATAACATCCTTGGAGAGATATGAGGAGAATAATGTCTCCATAAAACAAGAATTTATTAATCAGAGAGCAAAGGAGGGTTCTCAAAAAGTAAAGAGAAAGCTCTCAAAATAAAAATTTCTCTTGATGAACTTGAAGATGAAGTTCACCCTAGTTTCTCTCCCAGAAAGAGAACAAATAGAGATAAGGAGGTGAAAACTATTGGGTGGAGGGGGAGAGACATGAAAGAAAGGATCAATCCAGAAGGTTGAACAGCCAAATAATAACAAGAGCTCTAGCTCCAAACAGAAAACAGTAGGTAGGAAATATATATATCCAAGGAGAAAGGAGCCTCCAGGTTGAAAGAGCATTCTGGGAGCCCAGCATCAGAAGCAAAAAGACACCTACATCAAAGGTGCGTCCTCACAGAATTTTACAAATCAGGGATAGAGAGCCACAGAAGGCATCCCTCCAACAGTGCCCCCGCGACAAGGCACTGTGAAGGTTAAGGCAGCAAACTTCCGAAATCTTCACACCTTCAAACCCCTATGATTTTCTGCCCCAGCTTTTTAAATTTTTTTTTTTTAGCAATTCCTGACCCTGAATAAAGCCAACCATCCATTTTCTCTGTTCCTCTTCCCAAGTGTTGCTAGAGGAAGTTCTACAACTGTGTCAATTGTGTTACAAGCCCAGGACTCACAGCTTCCACTGGGCACACCCTCTGGCTCATCACGCCCAGCCAAGAACCCTCCCATCCCTGCCTGGCCGTACGAAGGCAGTCAGATGTGAGTGTCTGTTCACGTGTGTAGATATGCTGCTTTCATATTGTAAAGTATATTACATACTATATAAAATATAAATAATGTATATAATTCTGTATTACAAACTATATCATCACATAATATATAAAATATCTAAAATATTTTACATATAAAATATCATTACACATATAACCATATATATACACATATGTATATGTGTACATACCATATACATACACACACATATGTATATACGTATATATATAAAAACTCAGATCATGATAAGGGCTGTAAAATCCACATTCCTCCGTGAACGAGACCCTCACAAAACGTCACCCTGTTCACTACGTTGTTACAGGGACCCTTTTGCCTGGACTATTCCTACCCATTAATTAATGTTCATTAATGATAGTGTCTTGGTTCAAACCTCCTTTCACGCAGAGGCCTCCTTTGAGCCCCCTACCCCAATGCATTGTGATGCCCCGGAGCAGGGTAGCAAATTCACAGAGAACACTCTGGGGTATTTTTTAATTTCAAGGGAAATCCTACAGTGGTTGACATCTGTCGGACACATAATTCCTAATTCAAGGTTTTGCAGTTTCAACGTTAGATCACTGCCTTCTTTTTGATCAAATTTGAGCAAAGTTGGGATTAGGGCAGTTGGCGTGATCAAAAAGCAAGAACCACCTGACAGGGCTTCCCTGGTGGCGCAGTGGTTGGGGGTCCGCCTGCCGAAGCAGGGGATACAGGTTCGTGCCCCGGTCTGGGAAGATCCCACATGCCGCGGAGCGGCTGGGCCCATGAGCCATGGCCGCTGAGCCTGCGCGTCCGGAGCCTGTGCTCCGCAATGGGAGAGGCCGTAGCAGTGAGAGGCCCGCGTACCGCAAAAAAAAAAGAACCACCTGACAATCACTGTGGGAAAGGACCTGAGAGTGGCGGGGTCTGATCTGATGCCAACATTTGAGAAGTTATCCCCAAAAATCACACATGTAACTTTAGCAAGTAATCATTTTTCAAAACAAAAGAGTTTTCTCTCGATTTCTGTGTATTATTTTTCAAACTTCTACTAAATTGTTAGGACATAAACCCTAAGTTTTTTGGACCTGATCACTTAACAAACAGAAATTGGGTATTTCTTTTGGCCTCGCGCGCTGCGGAAGAATTACTAAGGCACTAAGGACTCTGTGAACCCAGAAAGTTTGGGAATCTCTGTCCTAGACCATTAGATCCACTATCATCTGTCTTTGTAGGGCTCTTTACTTCCCTTCACACAACAGTCGCTGTACTTTTTTTTAATATATAAATTTATTGCTTTTATTTATTTATTTTTGGCTGCACTGGGTCTTCATTGCAGCACACGGGCTTCTCACTGCGGTGGCTTCTCTTGTTGCGGAGCACGGTCTCTAGGTACACGGGCTTCAGTAGTTGCAGCACGCAGGCTCAGCAGCTGTGGCTGGCGGGCTCTAGAGTGCAGGCTCGGTAGTTGTGGCGTGAGGGCTTCAGTAGCTGTGGCGTGCAGACTCAGTAGTTGTGGCTTGTGGGCTCTAGAGAGAGAATTTTGTGGCGCACGGGCTTAGCTGCTCTGCGGCACGTGGGATCTTCCAGGACCAGGGATCGAACCAGTGTCCCCTGCACTGGCAGGTGGATTCTTAACCACTGCGCCACCAGGGAAGCCCTAGTCATTGTACTTTGTTGCAAAGTACTTTGACCGGCCTGCTGCTAGTACAGACCACGCATGCACACATACACACACACACACACAGGCACACACATCTCTATCTACTTTCACATGCATGGAAGCTTCCTCCATTTGTAACTGGCCTTTGAAAGAGGAAATTTGGAGAACAAACCAAATGAAGACGAATGAAACCGTGTCCATGCACGGGGTCCCTTTCAGGTCCAGCAGGAGGGAAGACAGTAGAGGCAGAAACCAGGGCAGCTGTTGTAAAACTATAGACGGAAAAAGGGATATTTTGCAACCTCAGGAGACAAAGCATAGATGGAGCCCAGTCCAGGGTGGCACCCTTGCACTTGACATTGATGCTTCCCCGAGCACAGGTTTTTCAGGCAGTGGGGATGGAACAGAGGAATGGGAGGTGGAATGGGAGGACAGATGCACTGCAGGGGACAGACTGGTTTCTGGACCCACCCGTTGAGAGAGTCCCCTCAACATCTGGGAAATCATTTAAATGAGGGCTGAGAGCCTGTCATTCATAGATGGGAAGATTTTGGATCGATGGTAAGCTGTATGAAGACAAGGACAAAATCTAACATCTTTACCCTCGTGTCTCTAATACCTAAGACAGGGCTGACCTCGCGGTTAAGTGCTCGTTCATTTGTTTTCATCTATGTGTGTTTCTTTGTTTCCGTCTAACTCCCTGCTAAAAGAGCACAAACCTTTCCAACCTATCCAACTCAAAACATACAAAGCCAAACTCAATGTCTTCTCCTCATTTGCTCCTGCCTGTCTTGGGAGGTCCTTTACCGTCCCACGTTCTTCAATACCCCCAAACCAATCCTCCTGTGGTTTCCATCTCTGGTCTCTCTCTTGAATTCTGCCTGAGTCAGGTCTCCATTGCCTCTTCCTTGAGCGTCTGCTCTATTCTAGCCCATCCTACACACTCCTTCCTGAAACTCAGGCGGGGAGGAGTACGTCTGACTCCGTGTGGATCTCTTTGTTTTACTTCCGCCTCTGTGCTGTGCTGTCTGTGCTTAGCCATGCTGACTCTGCACCTTTTGCAAAAGAATGTTGCCTATAGCCAGAAATATACAGGACAACCCATTCTCAAGTCTCTGACCTTTAATAACACTTTTCCATTCACACAGAGTTAAAAAGTTGCAGAACAGAGAATAACATTTGTTTTGTTGAAGGTTGACAGGAACGCCATGATCTGAGCTCTGTGGACAGTTGCAAGAACAAAGGATTCCAGCACTAAGAAGTCTGCAATGACCAACCACAGCCCTCCCTCACCTTGTCTTTAAAAAAGGTTTTGCTGAAACCCTTTGGGGCTTTGGGGGCAGGAGACATCCATCTACTCGCATGGCCCTGCAGTAAACCTTTCTCTGCTCCAAACTCCCATGTTTCAGTTTGTTTGGACTCACTATGTGTTGGGCACACGAACTTAACATTCTGTAACCCGTAACAAAACCCAACTGTTCGCTCTGCTACTCAGAAACTTTCCATGGCTCCTTAGTCCTGTCTAATAAAGACCAAATTCCTTAATGAAGATTGTGAAGGCTGCTTCTGGCCCCTTTCGACATCAGTTTCTCCCATTTCCCTCACCCTGTACTGAATGCCCTACACTCGTGCATCTCTGTATTTTTACCCATTGCATCGTGCTGTATCTACTCTCTCATGCTGGATTATAAGTTCCTTGAACCCTAGGGCACGTGTTATCTGTCTTTGTAATCCCCTGTGCCCCTGCACCCAATACAAGTGCCTTGTTTGGGGAGGGGTACTTAATACACAGTCTATGGGAACAATACTTACTAGCATGATACTCAGGGCTCTCCCTTCCCCCCTTAGTGACTCCACCCCAGGGAAGGAGAACATGACTTATCTGACTCATGAGTTTGGCAAAAGGATCTGAGTTTGCTCAACTCAGACCCAGCCCCCTCCATTCTCCCTTTGAGGAAACAGCCACCTATAGTTAACCTGTATTCTCACTGAATTCTCATTTCTTCTTGGCCACCCAGAAAGTTTGGGGTAGGATCATTCCAGCAAAGGAGGCCTCCAGTTTTGGGGAGGGATGCAAGTTTGATCCAGGGGCATGTACACAAACCTATTGGCCAGATTAACCCATGCCCTACAATATAATGCTTTGTGAGTAAGAAAGGTGATATTTTTACCTCCATCTGTCTAATTCCTATGTCCATTTTTCAACTCTTCCCAATTAAGGCAGGTTAGAGGGGTGTTATATTTTAGGCCCTCTCAAAACCTAGTGTCTCATACAGACAATGTGTATCCTATATGTAGCCTTGATTTAGCTGGCTCGAATTCTGTCCCAGAGACTTATTTTCAGCTTTCTCATCCTGAGTGAGATTGAACAAACAAAGCCTTACTTTATAAATAGTACAACAGCAACATGGCATCTCTCAACTGAGGAAATTGAAACATTTGGGTTTTGAGAAACATTATTTGTTATTGTACAAACAGCAGGCGGTTGGGAAAAGCCAAAAGTGAATTTTCCATGTCAAATTCCTCTTCATCTATAAATCCTCCCCTTCCCGGGGAAATTTATAGGATTCTGGCTCCCGTTTCCCTTTGGTCATCAAATTTAATTTCCCAGGAGGTTTGTTTTTCCTTTTCTTGGTTTCTATTCTAAACTTGTAAAGTTTTCCCGATTCTTGACGTTCCAGATCTTCTCCTGTCTCCTCAATCCGTCACTTCTAACCTATTCCTTCCCTCTACCTCCACTCTCCACTTTTATTCCTCTGTAAATTCTAGAAATGACCAGACCTCCTGCTTCTCTAAGATCCATTTTGAGCCTTTGCATTTCTTTTGTTAACATCTCAAAACATCCACCAACATTTTTCATCCTTCTCTCCATTCTTTGATCATATGCCTCTTCTCCTCCAAAGTGAGCTTTTCACTTCTACCCTCCATTGAACCCAGGAGACCCCTTTTCTCCATTCCTTTTATATCCTTTCTATTTCTTTTTCTCCCCTGGCTGCTTCCCACCTGACTTTGAACATACCCAGATCCCTTTGTTTTGAAAACCCTCTCACTTTTCGCTTCATTTGTGGCCCAAATGAAGGCTGCCTTCCCGGCTCACCGCCCTCTCATTCACTGTCAAAGCTCTAAAGACATCATTACACAGGTTCTACCTGTATTTCCACATCACTGAATTGCTCCAGGACTCCACGACCTTTTGCTTCCAACCCAAGCATTCAGTGGAAAGAACTGCTCTTAAAGTTCACCAACAATTTCTTCATTGTCACATTCTTCAGTCTTTACTCAGCCCTTGTTCCTCTTGACTTCTCTGATTCATTCAACACTGATGGCCACTTTCTACCCGACCAACACCACCGGCTTATTTATCTGTCTTTTTGTCTTAGTCTTTTGTTCTTTCTCTCAAAACTGTGATCCAGTCCTGAGTCTTGGTAAACTCTATAGCAAGCATTCGTGGTTCGTGCTCACATGACCTGACTAATACAACAAGGTGTTCAACCCAATCACGGCAAAATGTTCCCATTTGATGGCGAGTAGTGTAGGGATGGGCATGTGACCCATTTCTGATCCATGATAAAGGGAAGACCTCTTAGGGGTTCAGGGAAACATTTTACTTCCTATAAGAGAGGCATACAAGGAGAAAAGCATTTCTTCCCGCCCATCCCCTTTTTCTTGGGGTGTCATCACATAAGAACATGAAGTATCGAGCCGTGCCATCTCGTCACCAAGAGGGAAGGTCAAGAGAAGAACATAGAAGCCAAGACTGTCCCCTGACATCAAGGAAGTTCCAAGCCAGTGCTGAAACTTCCCATATGTTTGAACAACAACAGGTCTAGAGGTAAGTAATCAACTATTGACTGTACTTCTATGACTTGCACCCAAATACATTGAAGCATTCTTCCAAAACTCTACCTCATCCATTCTCACAGAATAGATCGTGATATCTATGCTGACCTCATCAAGATCCTTATGTCCAAATGTCTCTCCCAGCCCCAGACGCCCCGAGTCCTCGGTGTTTCCACTCGGGTTTCACACCATCAGCTTAAAGCACCATGTTCAAATCCAAACTCATCAGCCAAAGGCAGCCAGCCTTTTGTCATCTTCATAAAGATTAAGAAACCATTTGAGCTTTATTAGAAGAACATGAGTTTCAACCTTGCTAGAACTTCCCAGGTGGTTGGGGGGTGGGGGGAATTATGCAGACAGGTAAGACAGAATTTAAGATTTATGTCTTAATGAGGCTTATCTCTGTCTGGGTATGCTAGGTATTTCACGATGGATATGGGTATAAAAACATGGATGAGACACAGGGTACATAGCAGGAAGTGGCCAAAGATAAAGCCCAAGTGAGAGCAGTCATGAGACCATAAGAGACGCCTTCTTAAAGAGTTAGGCCTTAATAGTGTAGATTGTGTAAGATTTTAAGCCATGGAACAACATGACAGATTTACACTTTGCAGAAGTAGCTTCAGCAACAGCATGAAGAATGGATCAGAAGATGAAAGCCTGAGATACCAGAGCTTTTAAGGCAGTTAACTGAGCCAGGTGCGGTTGCCAAGATCACTTCTTAGCTAAGGCAGCCCTGCCAATGACAGAGCAAAGCGTGGTGCAAAATCCCCACCAACACAGGACTCCAGAGCTCTCCATTGGGCTGGTAGAGACTATCAGAGCTTCACCGCAGTCAGATGGCCCCTTCTGCCCAGTAAATCCTGTGTACACAGCATCTGTATCCCAGAGAACCCAACGGACGCAAAGGACATGAGTTCATGCCTTTTATTCGATCTGCTTAAATAAGCATTTAATAGGTATTAAAGTAAAGGGGTAAGAGGTTAGTGATTTCCTCAACTAACCAAAACTACCAAATACAGATATTCTTATTCAAAGCAATTCACTTCTAATTAATGTGCTCAGTCCTCCCCGGTTCTTTTTTTTAAATTAATTTTTATTGGAGTATGGTTGCTTACAATGGCGTTAGTTTCCGCTGTACAGCAAAGTGAATCAGCCATACGTATACATATATCCCCTTGCTTTTGGATTTCCTTCCCATTTAGGTCACCACAGTGCATTAAGGAGAGTTCCCTGTGCTATACAGTAGGTTCTCATTAGCTGTCTATTTTATACGTAGTATCAGTAGTGTGTATGTGTCAATCCCAATCTCCCAATCCCTCCCACCCCTCCCCCCTTCTCCCTTGGTATCCATACATTTGTTATCTATGTCTATGTCTCTATTCTCCCTGATTGTGTATCTCTGTTAACCCAGAATATAACCATATTCCATCAATACTCTCTCCAAAACATCATCAATTTCTATTGTTTTACTTTCCTCTTAAATTTTATCTTGCAACCAAATATTACGTAGGAAAAATAAACAAGGATGAATAAATAAATCACATGTAAAAGAATTCATTCAAGCCCCTTTGTGTATGTCATCACTGGTTATTTTCCAGACTCAGCTATCTTATGACATAAACCACAGTCATTCAACACATAACTCCATATGGCAAAAGCTCTGTATAGTAAGGTGAACTTACAAGGCATGTATTAAATCTGTTCCCAGAACATCATGGGCAGAAGCACTGCCAAGAGAATTAATTGAAAAGATTCTTGTTTCTGAGAATCTAACAATTTATTTCACAAAGACAGAGGTTCATTTTCTCTTTCTTCCTTTTATACCAATCATCACTGATCCCAGATTAATCTTCCAAGAAAAGCACATATAGCTACAAATATGTTGGCATTTCCTTCTTACAAGAAAAGCAACAGGGACTTCCCTGGTGGCACAGTGGTTAAGAATCCGCCTGCCAATTCAGGGGACACGGGTTCGAGCCCTGGTCCGGGAAGATCCCACATGCCGTGGAGCAACTAAGCCCGTGCACCACAACTGCTGAGCCTCGCTCTAGAGCCCATAATCCACAACTACTGAGCCCGCGTGCTGCAACTACTGAAGCCCGCGCGCCTAGAGCCGGTGTTCTGCAACAAGAGAAGCCACTGCAGTGAGAAGCCCGTGCACCGCAACAGAGAGTAGCTCCTGCTCGCCACAACTAGAGAAAGCCAGCACACAGCAACGAAGACTCAACGCAGCCAAAAATAAATGAAAAGAAAAAAAAGAAAAACAACAAAGCAGATAAAAATCTGCTTTCCCAGATTCTAGACGGCCAGTACTGTATTACTGGTGTCCTATTGCAACTTTCTGATTTTTTCTTTCAAGGGTCAGCAAACTACCACCCATGGACGTAATCTGGCCCACCACTTGTTTTTGTAAATAAAGTTTTACTGGAACACAGAGATGCTGTCTGTTTACTATTGTCTCTGGCTGCTTTCCTACTACAATGACAGAGTTAAATCATAGCGACAGGGACCATCTAGCCTACAATGCCTGAAATATTTACTATCTGGCTCTTAACAACAACAACAAAAATTGTCCTAATTTAAAAAGCATGGGATTTTCTCACATTTCAGATATTTATTCGTTCATCATTAACCATTCACAACATTTTAACTGATACCGTAACATGTTAACGTCATTGTTAATGTGTCAGTCTGAAATCAGCAATGACTTCTTTTTTTTTTTTTTGCGGTACGCGGGCCTCTCACCGCTGCGGTCTCTCCCGTTGCGGAGCACAGGCTCCGGATGCGCAGGCTCAGCGGCCATGGCTCACGGGCCCAGCCGCTCCGCGGCACGTGGGATCTTCCCGGACCGGGGCACGAACCCGCGTCCCCTGCATCGGCAGGTGGACTCTCAACCACTGTGCCACCAGGGAAGCCCCGGCAATGATTTTTGAAGATCATAATGAATTACTCTTCTTTTCTTTTGATTAATATGTGATTATTATTTTTTTAATGAACCTAATTTTTAAAAATCTATCACCAAGAAGACATTTAGAATCTTGAGTATAGCATATGTTCATCCATGTTTTAGGCTAGCTTTAAACTTCAAGCTTTAAAACAAAATAAGATTAACCTCCATGAAAGACTGGAAATAAAACTACAGCTTTAAAAAAAATTAAAAGATAATTATACCCTAACTGCCATGTTTTCCTTTCTTTCCTTTTGGAAAGATTGCCTCTCTAAATAAAAGAATATGTCAGCCTTTTAAAATGCCTTTTATCCCCGGATCTTTTGATGTCACAGACCTTCCTATTTTAATGGTGTAACATCTTCCTAGGAATTAATCAATGAATCATAGCCTGAGAATGAGATGGAAAAGGAGGAGGAGGTCTACGCTGAAAGAAAGAGATGCAGGGAGATTCCAGACCTGATCTGCTGCTATAGGCGGTGAGGGCTGCCCAGACCACAAGTCTGCTCAACTCAGGTGCCCAGGAGGCTAAGCGTGGACGTCTGGTTACCAACTTCCGTGTCCAGCTTTGAGCTGGGAGCTCTTCAGGTTTGCCCTAGAGCATAACCGAACACAGGTCTCTGCGTGATGAACTTGCCCCTCCACCTGAGATGCCTTATTTCCTCCCCGTTTTCTTCTCTAAGTGGATACAGTTGTTTGGGGTTTTGTGAACTGTGGGTTCAACCATATCTTCAAGAGGATGAGATCGGCATTTCTCAACGTAGTCCCTCATTTGTCATATGCCAGCTATTTTTTTACTTTTTATTTCAAAAGTAAGACAAAGATCTTTGCATAAAAATCATAAAAATACTGGTAAGCAAAAAAAAGACAGAGGAAAATTCAGATTATCCCTAAATCCTACCACCCAAGGAAGCCACTGTAACATGTTGCTATGTATTTGGTCATATGTGTCGTGGGTCAAATGTGCTCATCCAGTTCCCCCAAAAGATGTGTCAACTAGACCTGGAAATGTGACCTGATTTGGAAAAAGGTTCTTTGCAAATGTAATTACGTTAAGGATCTCAAAATGAGAGCACCCTGGATTATCCGATAGGTGCTGAATCCAATGGCTCGTGTTCTCGTAAGGAGAGGAGAAAGTACGTGAAGACAGAAGCAGAGACTCGAGTGGTGCTGACACGGGCCAAGGAATGCCTGTGACCGGAGCGGGGCCCTGTGGTCCTTCCCGCCCATGTCCTCCACCTGCCTTCTGTCTGTAGAAAAACCGTAGCCAAAGAATAAGTTTAATTAGAGACGTGAGAAAATGCAGAAGCAAAGGAAAGCAAACGGGGCAAAATAATAACAGCTGAGTCATTAAACAGGGTCAAGGACCTTTGGCTCCTTCTCAAGGGCTATAGATAATATTCTGAGCCATGTCCTGCGAGCTGCCTTAGAGATACTGAAACCCCACCAGGCGGAAGAAGTTAACTACATGATGACCAGACTGTAGCTGTGACATAAGCTACCATAATTCCAAGGCCTCAGGAAAATGGGAACAAACCCACCCTGGCACTGAAGATTTGCTGTACTTAAAACAGTCAAGATGTTGCTGGTCAGACACCGCAAGATCAATTTCAAGACGACTGTCAAGCTGACTGTGCTGTCTCTACATGTAGCCCCCTCCTTCTGCCTATATCCCCCTGTAACTCCCCTTTAAAACCTCTCGCCCTGGTTGTCAGTCAGGGAGTTGGCCTTTGGACACGGGTCTGCCCTCCCCGCAGTTGCCAGCCTCGGGAATGAAGCAGACTTTCCTTTCCACCAACCTAGCCCCTCGTGCAGGGAGGAGCCACGCCCCACTTTTGGTAACACCCGGAGCCTCCAGAAGTTGGAAGAGACAAGGGAGCATGGCCCTTGCTTTCAGACTTCTGGTGTCCAGAATTGCAAGAGAATAAATTTCTGTCGTTTAAAGGTGCCAGCTGTGTGGCCATTTGTTATAGCAGCCCTAGGAAGCTAACATAATACATCTGTTCAGTAAATAGTGAACAACGGCTGTGAACCAGATATTATACCCAGGAGTTGATGAATAAGACACCAAACCTTCCAAAGTCTTTTTCTACCCATACACAGAAATATATGTATAAATATATTTTAATGGGTTATAATGTAAAAGTTGCTATTAATACATCTTTTTACCTAATAATATAGACACATGTTCATGATAATAATACATAGAGCTTCATCTTACAGATTTTTCCTAAGCAGTCCTCAACTTTGGAACATTGACCTTATTTCCTTTTTTTTTTTCTATACTGCAATAACCATTCTTTATCTAACTACTTAGGTACACGTTTGATGATTTCCTTAAATTTTTAAAAATGGAATTTAGAGGTCAAAGTCTGTGCCAGTTATCAATTTCTTGTCTCAGTTCCAAATCTACCTTTCTTGCCCCTGCTTTGTGAAACCAGAGCTGGACCCTGTAAACATTTCTCCTCTACCAGCTGGCACAATGTGGGGCTTTGTCGACAGAAGCTGCCGTAGAAAAACCGCAAGGCGACAGTGGCAGGAAGACACTTCCTTCTGGGTCCCAGTGCCTCTTTTTTTAGGCAGCAAAGAGGCCGCCCTCACAGACCAGCTCCAACCCCAGGCTCGGCCACATGAACAGCTCCACACTGTAGCTGTTTCCACTGCCACTCTGGCCATGGCCTCAGACATCTGCCTCACCTCCCATGGACACGTCTACAGATCCACACGGCGTGCCGTGTGCACAGTTTCTCTGCTACCCGTGGCTGGGTTTTCCAGCAGCGGACACATGACCTCCAAGGAGATCTAAGTCTCAGCCTTGCGTAGGGGGTGGGAGAATCTTCCTCAACCTTAATTCCTTCACTGTCCACTTCTCCTCAGCCTAGATGCAAGAGCTTCTTTTCTGCACGTGCTACTCCTGGATCCTTGAAAGGCGCCCTATCATTTTTACTAGCTAACGGTCCTTCTGATTAAATCTTTCTCATTCAAATAACCAACGTGCTTTCGGTCTCCTAACTGAGCCTGGCTGATAATCAAGTCTCAATGCACTGACGTGACCAAATTAAGCTCCAGAACGGTTGCTCCCATGTACAATGCCTTCCCCAGGCTCTAACCAATTCTGGATATTTTCATTCATTTTTAGCAATGACAGTAGGATAAGAAAGTATCCCTCGTCGATTGCTTTCATTTGCACTTCCTTGATTACTAGGAAGGTGGAGGAAAGACTACGTGAGTGAGTATATGCTGTATTGGAAGGAGTTCTATCCAGCCAATAATATCGTCCCCTGGGAAGGGGCTGCGGTTAAAGAGAGGGAGGGGGAAGGGGGCCGTCCATTTATTCTCTAAAAGCTTATATATTATCCAAATACTACCCACAGAGAAGATGGTCATGGATTACTTCTATAATTAAGCAATATCCATCATGACGACACCGTGCTGTCGCAACCTCTCTCTAGCTGGTACGAAATTCACTAGCAGAGCTGAGCAACCGACTTTGGAAGTGCCTTATCTAGACCTGTAACCTCAGGCTCCAGCCCTCATCTCTCTAAGGCTGCATCTCGAACACCGAAAGGAAATGAGGGCCCAGCATGAGTGCTTGGTTACAGCAGCTCTACTTCCCGTATTTCGGGGGATGGGACCTTGTTAGAGCACATGTGAAACCATGGGCTGGACCCTAAGTTCAGATGTTTAGTTCATGAGTTACGGTCACCAGGTCTTGGGGAGAACAAAAGGAGAATATAGAGGCCAATATAGGGTCCAAGTGCCTTTTCCCAACTGTGAGGTGAACACAGTTGGAGATTTTGAATCGTGGGACTTAGCCTAACCCAGAGAGAAGAGGACATGATTAGTTCTGCACAGGGATGGGCTACAGTCATCTACCTCCTTCCAAAATGATTAGTCATCTGTCACACCTTTCATCCTTGCTTCCCAATTAAAAACAAAAAACTGGGACTTCCCTGGTGGTCCAGTGGTTAAGATTCCACCCTTCCGCTGCAGGGGGCGTGGGTGGGATCCCTGGTCGGGGAACTAAGATCCCACATGCCACGGGGCGTGGCCAAAAAATTAATTAATTACTTTTTAAAAATGTTTAAAAACTGAAAACCATGAAGAGTTAAGATGATGGAATTGTACTTATCACAACTGAGAATTGTATAATTCGCTGTCTGATAGGGCTAAAATATGATAATATTGTGTTACAGATATCTGAAATCCTCCTTTCAGGGAGGAAAGATTCTTTAATTACCCAGATGTTTAGAAAGGTACACTAGTCATCAAAAACCACAGCAAGGTAATTTTCACTTCTCCACCCCCCTCAAAAGACATTGACTGAAGGCAGGTTAATTTTCAAAGCTTTTTGGACTCATTTCTATTTATTTCAGCTGTGTTGATGTTCTGTGGCTGAACTTTGAGCCAGAACAAGATATTTGTTTGTGTTACATTTGTCTAATGTTTGTCTCACCCACTAGCTGTGAATTTGCATAATGGGTTAGGAGCAGTGAAAAATGCTTAAAGACCTGGCTTTCCAAAGACCCCCAAAATCCCACCTTCTGAAAATAGCTATGCTATCGAAGTAGCAAAAAGTGAACCAGAGAAAACGCATCTCTTGTTGTTCGGTGGGATTATAAAACTCCCATAACATGCACAAGTGTGCTGCTTAGAGGAATTACATGATTTGGGAGCAGCTACACTTAAGTTTATGGATTTCTTCCAATTCAAAATAGAATTTAATATTATGCAGCTGATTTAAGTCAAGATGGTTCTCACACGTATTCTTTGCCCTCTATCATGTATCTCCTTTTGAAAGAAATGGTTCAAGTTTCTTGACTGTGGATTTTTATTAACCTGCTTAATCTGAATATCAAAGCCCAGCTCTTTAGCTCAACTGCCTCTTTAAGAAGATTGAATACCCCAGGATATGAGCCACAAGGAAAATCAAGTTTTTAAGGAAATATTGTAAGTCTACAAACAAGCACAGAGAATAATATGACTAACATCCATACACTCACCACCCAACTTTGTCAAATTTAAACGTTTTGTGATATACACTTCAGATCTCTTTTTCTAAGAAATAAATCATAACCAACATTTTTGAAGACCCATGTATAATCTTCCACAATCCCACTGCTCTCACTTCAATCCCATATATAACCACTATGCTGAATTTGGTAATAGTCCCTCTCATAAAGGTTTTCCTAATTTCACTAAATCTATATTTATCCATAAATAATATTGAGAATTGCTTTGCCAGTTTTGAAGTTTATTAAATAGCATCCAACTACTACACACATACTCACACACACACCTATATATCGTATGTAAATATTCCCATCCTTTCTCCACTTGAAGATGTATCTATGTTCAGAAAATACAGTTCCTTCATTTTAACTGCTGTTTCCCATTGTATAGCCATACCACAGTTTATTTACTTATTCTCCTGTGGATAGGCATTTAGATTTTTTGCACTTCTTTGCTATTATAAGGCAGGCTGCAGGGAAAGTTCTTTTGGATAGATGTATGCGTCTTTTGTTTTTTAGTTTCTTTTGTTTTTAATGTATAGATAAGAGAATACTATGACCAATAAAATTCACCCTTTTAAAAAAGGTACAGCTCTGAGAGTTTTAAGGCATGTACACACTGGTGTGACCACCACCACGATGACGACTCAGAGCAGGTCCATCACCCAAAACAACTCTAACAGGCTCCTCCTTTGTAATCACACCTTTGTCACTGCCCCGATGCCTGGTAACCACTGGTCCATTCTCTGTCACCACAGTTTTTCCAGTTCTGGGATATCATACTAATGGCTGCTTCCTTTCAGCACCATGCCTTTGAGATGCAGCCATGCTGTAGCGCACATCAATACTTTGTTCCTTATTATTGCTAAGTAGTATCCCATTGTACGAATGTACAACACTTTATCTATTTTGCCCATCGAAGGACATTTGCATTACTTCCGAACTTTGGCAATTATTAATAAAGCTGCTCTAAACCTTCACAGACAGGTCTTTGTGCACACAGAAGTCTTCGATTCATCTGGGTAAATACCTAGCTGTGGGATTACTGGGTCTAATGGTAAGTTTGTGTTTATCTTTCCAAATTCTTGGAAATTTACAGGTATCTTTCTGTAATTGATTTCTAGTATAATCTTATTATGATCAGAGAACATAATTTGTATGATTTTGATGCTTTTAAATTTTTTAAGGTTTGTTTTGTAACCCGGGGTATAGTCTATCTTGGTGTATGTCATGTACACTTAAAAATAATATGTATTATGTTGCTGTTGAGTGGCGGGTACTGTAAATGTCAATTAGATCCAGTTGGCTGAAGCACTGCTCAGTTCTACTATATCCTTGTCTTGCAGAGAAGAAAAGAATTGGTTTCGAGCTGTAACTGTTGGATTTGTCCATTTCTTCCTTTGGCTTTGTTAGTTTTGCTTCATGTTGTTAAAAACATACATGTTAACATACATCTTGTTAAAATATGCACAGTAAGGATTATTATGCCTTCTTGGTGAACTGAGGATTCTTTAGGGTTACAATCTATGAATGTAACATTTCTCAGTCTACGTAGCCTTCATATTACCACTTCAAGGGGAGTATAGAACCCTTACTGGCTTTATAGGTTACTTTACCCTCCTCCTTTTATGTTTGGTGGCCATTGAGTCTGTAGATGTTGTAACTCCATCAGACATGCTTTCAACTATCATACATATTTTTTTTTAATTTATGAGGAGAAAAAGAATCTATTATATTTTCCCAGACATTTAGCATTTCTGTTGCTCTTCCTTCACTCCTAACGTTCCAGGTTTCCCTTTGGTAGAATTTGTCTTCCATCTGAAAAACTGATTTAGCATTTCTATGAGAGCAAGCCTGCTGGCAATGAATTCTCTTAGGTTTTTTTTTTTCGTATTTCATCATCATTCATGAAGGATAATAATTCTAAGAGAGGATTTTGAAATCGTCTAACTTAAAGTACTCATTTTACATATGAGGAAAATGAAGCCCAGAGGCATTAGATGATTTGCCCCCGTGTCACCGAGCTGCTTATCGCCTGAGCCAGGATCAAGGTTCCCGCTTCCTGACTCCCAGCTCAGTGCCCTTACGTTGCCTCAATTATTTACTTTACGCTGGAAATAAAGTTGTGCAAAAAGAGCTGGATTATTGCATGCTAGTACAAGAAAAAACTGTACAATTATCATTTTTTAGAACTGAGAAGGACCTCAGAGACAACTCATATCTGTGCTTCGTGTTTCAGATGGGGAAACCGAGGCCCAGGGAAGGTAATGCAGCAAAGCTGTGACTTTTTAAGGCAAGATCACACTTGTAAAGAGCAGGCACTGGGGCTGCTTGTTTATTTGTGTTCCCTAGTAGCGGTGGTGGATTGTGCTGGACCAAACTAACTTATACCCCTACTCTCTCTCTCTCTCTCTCTCAACTTTATGACACAAGTCAGAACGCCAGCCCTGGGCAATGCATCCCAGCTGGACCGTTTGGAATCAAATCTATATGTCTGCTCCCATTAGCACTATCCTCTCAACCAATGATTCCCAAACGTCAGCGTGTATCAGAATTGGACCTCAGTGTGTGCAGAACCGTATGAGCTGGTAAGAATCAGCTTATTGAAACTGCACATTCCTGGTCCCACTTCCAAAGACCCCGACTCACTAGATCTAGGGGATGACCCTGGAATTTACCTTTTTACAAACACCCCAGGTAATTCAAATCCACAGGCTGCACTGTGGAGGCATTATGTTTTGGTCATGAACAGAAACCTCTGGACTTTCTAGCTCAGAATAAGAGAAGAGTGAGTCCAACACCAAATCAGTATCAGTTTTCTGAATCCCGCTCCGTTCTGGATCTGCCATTGACAGTAGTCTAATTGCCTCTCTCCTCTCTCACTGGTTGCTGAGACAGCAGGTAAAGGTAACGTTGTCCTCATACACATCTATACAGTAACAAAATCTCTTAGGGACACAGATGTCTGCAGTTAGCATAGTTATTTCATTCTACGTCTCTTACCTATTGCTCTTTCAACAGGACCATCGAGATTCCTAAGGTTTAGATATTCTAACTAAATGTAATATTTAACATATTCTGGGGTCAGATCTTAAAAGTCCCGATTTTTTTAAATTTTATTTTTACTTTGGACGCGCCGCACGGCATACGGGATCTTAGTTCCCCGACCAGGGATCCAACCCATGCCCCCTGCAGTGGAAGCGTGGAGTCTTACCCACTGGACCGCCAGAGAAGTCCCCAAAGTTCAGATTTTTTTAACACTCTTTTTCAAACCACGTCCCGGATACCTGAGCACACACGGACCCACATATACAGGTATCAATTATTCCACAGGTGTTTGTTAATTTCAGCTCCATGCCTTCGATGTAAGAGTTCCTATGAAAGCAGGAAAAGGAGGGGGAACATGTCGGCCCCGTGCTCGTGGAGTTAGCGCCTAGTGTAGAAAACCAACCACACAAACAAGAAACAACTAGTCGTGTTTTAAGTAACATATGAACATGTGTACAACAGAAATAAGTGCAACCTTCACAGATTGAAGAGCTCTTGTGTTTAAATGTTGACTGTTGTTTTCATGATTTAATTCCTGGAAATAGAGGGCTTGATATTTAGCTAGACTGAAAGGAAACACAAGTGCCCTTTGCGTTTTCTCCTCCTAATTTCTGCCGTGGCTCAGATTCCCTGGCCTGCTCAGGGACCTCTGTCTTAATTGTCTCCTGGATACAGACAGATCTGGTTTCCCTAATAACCATAAGAGATGCTTCAAGGGAGGAACAATGTCTTGTATTTCTTCTTCATCTCCTACAGGGTCCCAAGTTGTTATTTTATTCTAACCAATAGTTCAGCCCCTCCGGGACACCAGGCTCTGTGTGAGAGGCTACAGCTGCAGAGGTATAGCCTGAGATCCCTGCCTCCAATGATTTCCCTTCATTCCTTCTGCAAAAACTTCTCAAGCATTTCCCAAGTGATAAACCCTGTCCTCAGAGCCCGCAGTCCTTAGGTAACATCCTCCTTCTACACTTGAGGAGGTCATGCTCCAGCGAGGAATGCAGATGTGTACTGGATTCGACTGCAAGGGCTGCTGTAACTAAGGGCCACAAGCTGGGTGGCTGAGACAACAGAAGTATAGTGTCTCACAGTTCTGGAGGCCAGAGTCTCAGATCAAGGAACTGGCAGGGTTGGTCTCCCCTGAGGGCTAGGAAGGCAGATCTGCTCCATGCCCCTTCCCTAACTGCTGGTGGTTTGCTAGCCATCCTTGGCCTTCCCTGGCTTGTGGAAGCAGCACCCTGATCTCTAACTTCATCCTCACGTGGAATTCTCCTTATGTGCATACACCTCTGTGTCCGAAGTCCCCCTCTTTATAAGGACACCAGTCATACACTCTACTCCAGTATGACCTCATCTTAACTGACAGCATCTGCATCGGCCCTACTTCCAAATAAGGTCACCTTCTGAGGTATGAAGAGTTAGGATTTAAACATATAAATTTGGGGGGGTACAAAATTCAAACCGTAAAGCAAACAAACCACTAAACTCAACGTGAGGGACACAGATGAGGCTGGGGAGGGAGCCAGGGCCCAAAACGTGGAGAGTCAGTGCAGGAACCCAAGGGAAAGGCTCATTTCTGGGAGAGAGAAGGAGAGATTTAGACAAACCCTGAGGACAGTGACCTCTGCCTGGTCAACTCTGCCTGTAGGGTTTCCACTCTCCCACCCCAACCTTATTCACACTTCCTATCTGACTTCCACACGCCCTTTTGCCCTTGACCTTTGTGGGGCAGGGAAAACACGCTGCGATAGTCCCTACTTGAGTCAGGAATACTGTTTCCTGAATTGAGCTCATACAAAAGACTCTACTGAGCGAGCAGGACCCCGTGGGTGCGCGAGAGGTGAAGTCATAAGACGTGTGATGGCTTCATGGCCACGTCCTCTGCCGGCCCAGAAACGCAGCCTCGTTATTACGGATGCAACACCGACCCACGGCCGACTTCTTCACCCTCTGGCATGGATGCCTAATTAGACACGTCCGAAGCTGCAAAGTTTCTTAGAAACTGGAGACCAGTTCGAAATTAACTGCAGAGAAAAAGAAGAAGGTGGTTCAGAAAAAACCCCTAAAAATCCTGCCAGCACCCAGCTGAGAGGAGCAGCTGGCAATAGTATCACCTCGGGACTGCTCACTTGGACTAGGCATTTTAGGCCACTACGTTGTGTTGCTGACAATCGTCCCTTTTGGGCATCTTCCTTTTCAGTACTTTTCTATTTTTGTCCCACTCACATCTCGAACCCGTCCCAGTGTACGACAGGAACCAAGAAGTAATCATATTTCTGGCAAACACATCTTTCACACGTACCGCGTGCCGTTCAAAGCAAGTTACAGGCTTTAAGTGGCTCACGCCACACAATAACCCTGCGGGGTAGGATCTGTTACCATGTTCCCTTACAAATGATGGGGATGGCAAAGGCCACAAGGATCTCCCGCCGAACCACAGGAGCAAGAACTCTGGTCTGAACCCACAAGTCCAAGTGTGTCTGAGGGTTCTTGACTCCAGCAGGGAAGGACGGGGTTAAAGACCGGGGTCCCCAGACGCGGGAGGGAACCGCTGCTGCCTGGGCGGCAGGGCAGCTCGCTCAGGCGAAGATGCCTTTCGCTCCACATCCAGCAGGCGGGGGGGTTTCGGTGAGCACTTCGCCATCCCACCAGGTCATTAAACAGAGCAGCCCGGAGTTCAGGGCCAGGCAACTGCCTCTCCCTCTTCCTCAACGGGAAAATGGAGTGGGGAAGTAGAAGTGACCTCACAGGATATCGGGAGAAAGCCTGAATCATGTGGGCGGACCCGCCTTCACACCCAGCTCACCGCAAATGTTCGGAGTGGGGTCATGCGGGCGGGGGTGGAGTCCAGCCCCCCTCCTTCGCTGCAAGACAGATTTCCTCTCGGTACAGTGCAGGCGCAGTTGGCACCAAACTCCCTCCAAACAGGAAGTCGCCAAGATGCTAGGTGGAACCGGTGCCTTTTTTTTAAAGGTCAAACTTTTTCCTTGGCTAAGCGGCTGTTTCCCGAGCGCCTAGTACGTGCCAAGCACATGCACACGACACGCAGTCCTTATGGATCAAGTGGGTGCTCTGCGGGAAGATGCAAAGAGAGAAAAGCCCACACACGCGCGCGCGCGCACACACACCTGGCAAATCTTACAGGAGAAAGGCTTTCCGGGAGCTGTCTTGTTTTCTAGGAAATCAACATGAAAATCGAAGGTCTCGCGCGCACACCGCGGGAGCCCCACCTTCCCCGCACCAAGCGCCCGGCCTGAGCCCCGGGCAGGGCAAGCGGGGGTCCCGGGCGAGGGCGGAAGGCGCGCGCGCGGCGGGGCGGGTGACCAGGTAGACCGGCAGGGCCGGAAGAGGGTTCGGAGTTGGCTGGCGGGCGGCGCCGGAGGCAGGTGCCAGCGGGAGTGGGCGGGGGCGACCCGGCGTCACCCTCCTCCGGGAACCGGGCGCGCACACCAGCTCGGCCCGCGGAGCCGGGGGCACGGGCGTCCCCGCCGCCCGCAGGAGGAGCCCGAGCGGCCGCATCCTCCGGAGAGACGCCGCGGGCTCCGCAGCCGCCCTCCCCCTTCTCCGAGAGGCGAGCGCCGCCCGTCCCCGTGCCCCGAGCCTCCACCTGCCGCGGACTCCCGGGCTGCCGGGCGCGGGGCTGAGAAGGTGCGAGAAACAGGGGCCCGGGAGACAGCGGCTCTCGGGGACCGCTCCGCGCAGAGAGGGGACGCCCTTCCACGCCGCCAGCCCCCGCGCGTTCGGCGCCCCGGCCCCGAGTTCAAGGGCCACCGCCCTCGCAGGGGGCTCTCCGCGCGGGCAGCGCCCAGTCCCGGG
>NW_020174923.1:2035424-2076059 GCF_003031525.2 Neophocaena asiaeorientalis asiaeorientalis | reverse complement strand
TCCCCCGGCCGAGCCGGACGGCGGCGGCCCCGGCTCCAAGCTGCGGGCCCTCTTCGCGCACCCGCTGTACAACGAGCCGGAGAAGCCGCCGCTGCTGGGGCCCGAGGACTCGCTCCTGGCCGGCCCCGAGGCGCTGCGCTATTACCGGAGGAAGGTGGCCCGCTGGAACAGGTGAGACCCCGCGCCCCGGCGCCCGGCCCCCGAGCCGATCTCCGCGCGAGGAAGAGCTTCTGGGCAGCAGCGCCAGCAGGAGGTGCTCCCAGCTGCTCTCCCCGCGAGCCCCTGGGGGTCCATCCTGAGCCCCTTCTGTTCCCCGGGCCATCTCCCCCCTCTTTCTCCTGGCCCTGATGTGGAAAGCCGCTGCCGGACTTCGGTTTTCCAGAATGAGGTTCCCCAGCAGAGCAACTCGAGAGAGAGAGCTGCTTCGAACCCGGCACCTACCTCTAGACCTGGGCGCCTTCCACGAACCGAGGCTACTCCCGCCACCCGGCTCTTCCCCTTTGCTTATTCCTCTGCCCGGGGTCAGAGATCACGAGAGGTCACCCGGGCAGAAAGTCAGTGGTCAGTTTCCTGAAATGGTCGCCATGCTGTGCAAAGTGGCTTGTCCCGTGAGTCTTACGACCTGCAGGCGGTTTTATTATCGTGGGGATTTGAGCACTGGGAAGATAAAAATCTACCTGGGAATTTTGTTTAAATCCAAGGCAAAATATAGAGGGAAAAAAAGCCAAACATGTGTAGGCTAACATTAAGAAGGATTTTGTGTGTGTGTGAAAGGACAGGGTGGGAGGGTCCTTTGGAGAAGCTGGAATGGTCAGTTCTGAGGTCCCCAGCTGATGACAGAAGGCCTTCATAGGAGTTAGGACTCTGTTTTGAAGTACACACTGGTCTGCAGATCACTCAGTCCACTTTCGGACCGCACCCATCACTTTTCTTAATACAAGAGATTTCCAGATTAGATGTCTTTGCTGGCTTTATAGTCCCTCTGGAGGATGGGTAGACATTAAACGCCTATGGAAGGTCAGCGCTAGCCCAGTTTTACTGCTCGTTACTCTGTAGTGCTGAGACTGACCAGGGGTGGAGGGGGCCTTCAGAAAGCAAAAAGAAAAAAAATTGAGAGTTACTGGCCAAAGTCACTGTGGTGCGTTTCCGTTGCAACTGGCTGATGATTTTGTATTAAAAAGAAAGTGGTTCTCGGTTCTCTTGTTGATTGGACGCAATAAAAAGGCAGTTTGAGATTGCTTCTCAGGCACTGTCATTTTCGATATTACCTTTATTTCATCAATAACGTGCAGGTCAGTGAGCTAGGAAGTTTTGCCCTTGGAAAATTATCTCCACGTCCATTGAGGATCTGAGAAGGGACTGTGAGAGAAGTTGCTTGCTTTTGTCAATGTCGATCAATATTCACTTAACTCACATTTCTGTGGCCTTAAACTTCCCTACGTTACTTTTGTCCTTACAGAGAGTCCAAGGGAATCTTTTGGAAGAAAAGCGAAAGTCTTTCTCACCAATCTGTCCTACAGACAATTTTGAGCTTGATTTCTGTGCCATTATATGTCAGAAAAACACATTTACTGACCAGGAATGATCTTGGGCACTTAACGGAGGTTTGATGGGGACTGGTGACCTTGCTGTATTTGGCGCTAACAGAGTAGTTTCGTGTGGTTGGTTGAACATGACAGTTGTGGTACCTACTCATCACTACCTTTTAATACTTAAGATCTCAGGTGAGGTTTGTGGGCTATAACAGGAGGGGAGCTACACTTACAAGTGTTGAAACCGGACCCCAGAGGCAGAGAACCTTCACCCAAGCTGCATTGTAAATGTCAAGGCAAGGATTTTAATACGTGTATATACCAGGGCTAAAAATGGAATGTGGAAGACTCATTAGCCAGGGTGCATTGGAATTGCACTCAAAGTTCTATTGTGAGAGATAGTCACTCGTTACTTTTAAGTGAGACAGCGCCCTGACGATGTGAGGACACATAAAAAGTACCTGCTGCGATGTGCAGGGCCAACCAACGCTCCAGATTTCAGTGCAGACAATTAGACCGAACAGCAAAGGAAAAAAACAACAACAGGGAGGGACCTTGCCAATTGTTTCCCTCTTGCACAGACAAGCCCCCCTTGTTTGTAGCCACAACCCAGCCAGTACTGAAAAGCCAGGCCTTTCTAGACATATGTGGATGCCACCCTACCAGTAATTACTTAGCATCATTAACTGCTATCCAGAATAATTGTAGCATTAAACCAATCTGCCTCACCGGGAGCGGCGCAGGTAATAAACTAGCCAAATCAGCATTTCCTCCCCAGTGGCCCAGAGGAGCCCATTAGTCTGAGTGAATGATTTTTTTATTTTAACCCACCACACTAATAAGTACTGGTATGAAGTCAGAACGTATCTTTCTATAACTTGAGCTCGTCACCAATAGGAGTTAGGACACGGCCCGCCTTTTCCTCCGCAGCACGTCTCTTTTTGATTTCAGTGGCAGATGGAGCTTATACACTGTTTGGAACGTTTCAGGTTCTCGATCGGTATTTGTTCACGGGGTGTCAACATGTAGTTGACACGCTGGGTAGGGTGTGCTATCCTCGTGCTGTCACGAAGCTTTCTGCAGACCTCCTCAACGAGCTGCTCTTCCCTCCCTTCCTCTCTTTTCCCCCTCGCGGTGTAACTAAGCACGGCAGCAATCCAAGTTAAAAATGCAGTCGGGGAAAATGTCTCTGTCGCGCCATTGGCCGCTGATCACAGCGAGCGGTCCAGCACGTTTGGCACCTCTCTTGACTGGAGAAGAGAGCACACAGGGAGCCCGGGAAGTGGGGTCGTCACTATTTCAGACCTTAAACCAACAAGCCAGATGAAGCCTTTTCCTTTCAAAGCAGTGGTGGAGGGCAGCGCTTACCTGCAGCCCAGGTTCAGGCTGTCGCTGCCCTTACGTCTTAGAGGCTGAGCTCTGGGTTCCTTCCCCGCCCAGCAGCTGCCCGAGCCAGACAGCATCTGTCCTTTGACATGTCAGAGCCGGTCAGCTTGGCTTGGCCGTTTGCCCTCATATCTTTGGTCGATTCCTCTGTAACCCTCCGGTCTGACAGTCAAGGTCAGACAGGGTCATGCCTGCCTGGTGTAAGAACTCCGGCAGCTACAGCACAGGTGCAAGTTTTCCACTCTCTGCTTTTCTTTCTTGACCTCATCCTCAGGTATCAAGAAGGTTATATTTTCCTACACTTACCGAGTCAGCATTTCTCAAACACGTGTGTGTACCTGTGTCTTTCCCTCCATCGGATGCCCCTGTCTTCCGCCTTCACACCTCCACCGCTTGCCTTCGCTGAAGAAAGCCTGGCCCTGAGTCTCCCTTTGAAAATCACAGCAAAGAGACAGCTTTGCAAGAATGACAGCTGTTTGAGGGAAGTAAATTGGCTCCGGTTTTTCCCGGAGAAGCTATGAGAAGATCCAGAAGCCGAAGCAGTTGTAGGAGAGCAGCAGCAGGTGGGGGGGGGGGGGGGGGGGTGATGCCAGAAGAGATGGGCAAGAATTCAGCTGGGCATGAGAGTGGTCTGGCCTAGGAATTGCTGGAGAAAAAGCTTCTTCCCACCATGGCATCCGGGGAATAGAAAATAAAGTGTCTTTATTCTCATCCCCTCCTTTTCATCTCTTTCCACCTTATCTCATGCTGGCCCGAGATCGTTCGGAGCACAGGGTTATTGAGAACAGGCAGTTCAGCTCACAGAGCAGATAAAAGCCCAGGGTCTTACTCAGGGGTGCCGGCCACTTGTCATTCACCCAGAGTCAGCAGGACCTGGGCCCCTTGTTCGATTCTTCCGCCAGTGATGCCAGGCTGAGAAAGGAAATGAGCCTCCTGGGATTTGAAGAGGGGCCTCAGCCACCACCTGTATGTGGCTAGCAGAAGGAGTGGGGATCCGGACTTGCATTTCTCTTTTCTCCCAATTAGAGCCTTGCTTGGCCGGTTGGGAAAAGCTGTGATTTTAGTGGTTTCTGAATCCCTGGATTTGTAGCTGGAGGAAACCTCTCCACTCTTCTCGGAGCCAAAAGCTCCAAGCAGATGGTTTCAGAGACAGCTCATCCAGAGGCCGTTTCCAGGTTCCTGCCCCCTCATTTCAAAGCTCAGTTCTCATTGCAGTCAGCTCGGCAAAGACCTAAACCAGGGAGGGTACCAGTGTGCATCCAAGGAGGACGGCACTTCCCGTCTCCAGCTGCATCAGAATGAAGCCCGTCGGCCAAGAACTGGAAGATGCTCACCAGCTGTTCCATTGGTCCCAACTGCTGACAGCCCCCTTTTACCCCAACCAAATTCTCATCCCTCTGGGAACTCCACTTGGTAGTTCTTTGCATGCAAATCCTCCTACCTGAGACATGCTTGGTAGGTGCCAGGTACTTGACATATACTTGCTAACTCAGGCCTCACAATTTCCTGAGAAGTAGGTGCAGGATTCCAAGATGCGCTCCCTAGAGGCCAGGCCCTGGGTGTACACACACCTCATTATCCAAGCCAGTGCTCATCTAGGTACTGCAGTAAAGGGAATTTACAGATGTAACTGAAGTCCCAGACCGGTTGACCTTGGGATAGGGAGATTACCCAGGTATGCGGACCTAATCACATGAGCCCTTTAAAAGCAGAGTTTTCTCTGGCTGGTCAAAGAAGAGGAGGTCAGAGACTCTGCATATGACAAGGGTTGGATGTCCCATTGCTGACTCGGAGATGGAGGGGCCATGTGGCAGGAGAGATGAGTGACCCTCAGGGTCTAAGATGGGCCCCAGTCGACAGCCAGCCAGGAAACAGGGACCTCAGTCCTACAGCCACAAGAAATGAATGCTGCCAACAGCAAGAGTGAGCACGGAAGCAGATCCTTCCCCAGAATCTCCAGGCAAGAACTCTACCTAGCTGATGACTTAACTTCACCCTTGTACAGCCTGTGCAGGGAACTCCGTCACGCTGAGCTCGATTTCTGACCTATAGCTCGGGGTATAATCAGTGGGTATTGTTTAAGCCACAAGGTTGGAAAACTAGTTCAGCACTGTGTTTACTTCATCTTATGGAGGAAACTGGGTATGGGAAGGTGGTCATAACTTGTCTGCGTAAGTCAGGCAGCCTTTGCACCCAGAGGGTCTGGCTCTAGAATCCATGCTCTCTGACCAGCAGCTCTCATCCTCTGCATCCTTGGACGTCCACGGGTGCTCGCTCGCTTTTCCGCTCTGGAAAGGCTTTTCCGACGACTTCCGCCCACTCTGGTCCCTCCCTGACTAGACTCATCCTCTCCCTATACCATCACGTTAATCGTTATGACCGTGCAGCTTCATGGCAGCTGTCATGTGAGCATGAATGACCACTTGCTCCAGGCATGAAAAGCCCCCAGCTTGCACATGGTTGCACGAATACATCTGTTTCATGGTTCCCCGCAGGGGAGAGCCAGAGTAAACATCTGTGGGACAGATAATGGGGGGCAGACAACCTCAGGATTTGGGGGCCGTTAGTCAATGGCTTGCATCCCTATGGGAGAGAAGAAGCCTTGAACAAAAACAATCTTAACCGTGAAATTATCCCACCCATAACCTGGCTCTTTCTCCCTATAAAAGGCAAAGGCAAAGCCAGCCTGCTGAGACATCCTGGAATTTGGATCTGGGGTGCTCTCCCTACTGCAGTAGCGTAAATAAAATCAATTTCCAAAAAAAAAAAGCCCTGAAGGAAAGTTGAAAAGGTGCCGTTTGCCAAGAAGAGAGAATTTCCTCAGCTCCCTGAACTTTCTGAGGAAGAGCCGCCAAAAAGTCACTCACTCACGAAAAGTGGGAACCACAGAGAGACCCTGACTTAGCCGGAGCAATCCCCACTCACCCCTTGGTAGGTGCTGACCTGTGTTTTCCTTGTGATTATTCATTAAACTGGAGGGCGATGAGAACCTGTGGATTCTGCTGAAGTCGGCTTTCGTGTGGCTAAAAGCCAAGTGAGGATTCTACACAGCTGCAGCTCTAGGGGAGCAGAAGTCCCTAGGAGTAAGGACGTCTGCGTACCTGTCGTTATAGGCAGGCACACACATATATGCCTAAGGAAAACCATGGTACGGAAAAAGAAAAGGCCTAGTTCTTTTTATGGCCTGCCACTTGGCAGGATGTCCTGTGGTTGAAACGTGAAATCAAGACAGAACTGAGCTTGAGTGCCTTGGAGATGCCAACATCCAATACTGTCGATCCCTGGAGGCTGACCTTGGAAGCCAAGAACTGGAGACCACCAGCATCATCGGGCTTGAGCAAGAAGCACAGTTAAGAACCAGAAAAGGGCCTATTTTATCAGATTCTCTAGTAACCAACCAGGTAAACTTGGGAAGTCACGGGATAGAAAATAGCACAGGACTATGGTTCCCAAGAAGCCAGGAACGTGTACCAAAATTCAGCAAAATGTGGAGAGTAGAGAGAAACTTGAGTCCTTGGCCCAGGGGCAGATGAATTGAGGCGCTGGACCATAAAAGACAAGATGGCCTGGGGAGAGATGGGAATTTAGACAGCGTGGGAGAGGTGGATGGGTTAGAAAAGAGCTCTGCTGGCAGAAAAAGACCAGAGCTGTTCAGCCCTGGGAAGTCAAGTTCAGCTCTCAGAGAACAAACTTGCCTTCAGCTGTCTGTACCTGGGTCGAGCTCTGTAGTTCGTGGGTACGTACTTTTCGTGATGCTCACCAAAACGGAGCCTGGGGCTTCCCTGGTGGCGCAGTGGTTGAGAGTCCGCCTGCCGATGCAGGGGACGCGGGTTCGTGCCTCGGTCCGGGAAGATCCCACGTGCCGAGGAGCGGCTGGGCCCGTGAGCCATGGCCGCTGAGCCTGCGCGTCCGGAGCCTGTGCTCCGCAACGGGAGAGGCCGCAACGGTGAGAGGCCCGCGTACCGCAAAAAAATGGAGCCTGTATGGAGGGACAGATTGTCTCTTCTGGCCAATGCAGTCATCCCGGTTTCGTCGGTTTCAGTGGGCTTTTCTCTTTCTCTGGTTCACTTTCTTCAGCGGCTGAAGGGTGACAAATCCTGTAGGGAAAGTGTGTTTATCTGCATTCACAGCCCAGCTCACGATTTTTCACTCTGAGTTAAAGAATTCTGCACAACCAGCGGCTGCTTATTTATGCCTCTTCTGTGCTCCTCTTGGGCGCTCAGAGATGCTGGGGGAAGTCAGACTGACCAGCCACAACTCCATCGTCAAGTCAAGCCCCGATTAACCACCCTTTCGTTTCAGGGGGTTTTTTTGTGTTTGTTTTTTTTTTTGTAACTGGGGTCATTGGATCCTACTGAGTTCAAGTGATGAGGTCTCTATTTCCCTTAAGTTTTATGCGTACTTTGCATTCTGTGCGTCTGTTTATTTTCTTAGGAAACAATACATTGTATTTGCAAAGCGTTGCCTACACTCATCAGAGTACTTTGACGTCAAATGACAGAAATCCAACTCCCACCGACGCAAGCACTTAAAGGAAATGTAGAGAATCGTACCCAAAATTCCGTGACGTCAGCTGTCTCTACTCTCCCTACGCTTAGTTCTTCCTCTTGTTGTAATCCCCTCTTGCGGTTTCAAGCCCCCAAAACCCTGGGACCAGAGAGAGAAAAGGGCTTCTAAAATTTCCAAAAAGAAAGACCCTGGGCAAAGCCACTGACTGGCCAGGCCTGGGGATACGACTAGGCTCTGGAGGGTTATGATTGGTCCAGTTCTGAGGAGCATGCCCAGGCTTCAACCAATCACTGACGCGGGGGAGGTGGAGTCACTGGAAAGTCTCCACCGAGCTCTCCATTCAAGCCACGTGGCTCAGTGTGGGAAGAGCAGTTCCCCCAAACCTGGCTGGGTGCCCAGACCTCAAGTGACCCACAAGAACTTATGTGACCAGAGTGATGCTAGAAAGTTTCTCAACTTGTGCTTGCTGCATTTTTAAAAATAAATTCGTTCGTAACAGATTCCTAACGTGCAGAACTTTTACACCAACCATTAAAATTACCGCAAGAAGATAGGAATCTTTATTTATTTGGGCTTTCTCTTAAATCAACCGTGCTCTCTTCGTGGGAGCCTAAAGAAGGAATTCCTGTGGACCCATTAATGGGCTAGTGTCTCTTTCTCCCAAAACTCAACTGAGAGCCAAGATGCCTGAGTGTTAATCCCAAGAGAAACACTTACCTTCTCCAGGCCTACGTTCCTCCTTTTGACATGAAGAGGGTGGTTCCCAAAGGCTCTGACGGCTGTTTTCCAAGCTCTGCACATCTTCAACCAGGATTTCTTCTGAGTGAACATATGGGACAAGCATTTTCCCAGCGTGTCTCATGAACTTCCAGGGTTCCTGGAGGTGCTTCACAGGTTCTGCAAATGATTGAATTTGCATTTTGAAAGTATATACTTTAAGGCGGTTTTGACCTAATATGAGAAAATGCACACCTGATTGTGTTATGCACACTGTGGCACACTGAGCCTGCCACGGGTAATTTATGTGGACAGATGACTTTCCTCCCATCTTTGCTTCATCGAGGAGTGTCCTGACATTGCAAGGAGAGCTGTTAAAAAACTGTCTCCAAAAAAAAAAAAAAAAAAAAAAAAAAAAAAACTGTCTCCTGTCCCAACGACTTCTGTGTGTTTATCAGGATTTTTTTACACTCTGCTCCCAAAATAATATGCAGAAATTAAGTGGGTACTGAAATAAGACTATCCTGTCCTCCATTCCCCCCCCCCGATTTTGAGTGCTTGAGTCCATAATCCTATTATCCCTCTTGTTCTTATTAACTTTTAAAAATAATTTGACGTATTTGACCATATAAATTCAACTTATACCAAAAAGTTATGTTTGACCTATTTTATACATTGGGGATTCTGTGTAAGATTTCTTTTGAAAAGAAAGTTCCACTTCTAGAAAAACTTTGAAAACCACTGATTTGGCATATACAGAAATAGCGTAGATTCCTTTCCTTTTTTCCTAAAATCGATGTGCCTGCAACCCAAGCCTCGTGCCCCCCTCGTCTCCCAGCCCCAGCTGTTATCACGCATTCTCTCTGATAACCAAGCCCCCACCATGACTTTGCCAATGCTCCTGGCCACTCGAGCATAAAAGAGCCACTTTTAGGTCCTGTGTACTCTCTGCTTTTGTTTCCTCCAATACTTGGTGACTTAAAACAAGAACCATTTACTTCTCATGATTCTGCAGGTGAGCGATTTGGGCTGGGTTCAGCCAAGCAGTTCTTCTAGTCTCTGCTGGACTCCCTCAGGCATCCGTGGTCTACATCTGGGATGTACTTCCTCCTATGGAGTCCCGTGTCTAGGACCTGGGCTGAGATGATGATCACGGCTCCACGTGGCCTCTCATCCCCCAGTCCAGCCAATCGGTCTTGTTCACGTGGTAGCAGCAGGGTACCAAGGGAGAGCGGAAGTGTGCGTAGCCTCTTGGGGTCCTGGCTAAAACCTGATGAATGTCACTTCTGCAACATTCGATTGGCCCCAGTAGATCCAAGGCCACCTGGGGAGATGCAGCTACCATGGCCATGGAAGTGGAGGTGGTCTGCACACCTTAGTACTCTTATTGTGAGTAAAGGCTTGAGGGTCGTCTTCTCTCCTGGTGAGTTGTTGGGCGCTGGACAGGCAGCTCTCAGGGGTAAGACCCCTTCCTGTGCGTCAATGGGAAAAATAATATAACCCTTCACAAATCTAGTGAAGCTGCTGTGGACCGAATTGTGTCCCCACAAATTGTGCTGACTTAGGCTCGTATCCACCTCAGTGCCCGGGGCAGCGTGCCGAAAGCCATCTCTGAAACTGTCTCCCTCCTCCCGGTACGGTCCTTCCAGCCCATAGAGGCCTCTCGGCCTCCCTGACTCCCAGACAAGATGGGCTCAACCCCTTCCTTGGGGCCACGTGTTTAGCTCTTCAATTATTCTCTTTTCAATCTATTTATGGATAGACTTTAAGTCCACCTTCTTCTGCAGGCCATCTTTGAGGTCAAAAGCTGAAAACTGGCCTTTGTCTCTCTTTGCATTCCTCCTATAGTAACTCTGATCCTCCCCACGGCCACAGGTGCTCTGATTGAGTGGAAAGAGTACACAGCATCCTCTCAGAAGGATTTTAAAGCTCGTTTTGTAAACTTTTAAACACTTTCATATTAACCAACATAATATTTAGAACAGTTATGAAGGTTTGTTCTTCCTTATCAGGTGTATTAAGAGCCTGTATTTTATAAACAGATTTCCAAAGGCCATTATCTGTCCATTGACCTGTAAGGCATCTGTGAAAATTATTGTTAACACCATGAATAGGCAGAGTCCTTTCTACTTCCTGAAGCTCTTTAAACAGTCTATAATTAAAAGTTCATTACTGAAAAAGATTGGGCTTTACAGCCAGTAAGAGGTTGACCGGTGTACCCCCATGGAAAGATGTCCAGTCAATCCATATTTTATTATAAAGCAGTATCCCCTGGCATTGCCCCAGGCTGGCGAGGCTTCAGTGAGCTCCGTGTGGGACCCCTGATGAAAAAACTCGGCAAGAACCACAAGCGCTGCCTTGTCCTGAGACCCTCAAGAGGCCAGACCTCTCAGAGAACTCTCCACTGAAATGGACTAAAACGCCGTCAGTGCAACTCGAGGCCCTCAAAGCAACACATGGAAAAGTGTGTGCTCCCTGTTTATTATATCAGTATGTTATTATAATATAATGGTGAGAAGCTGAGATCTTCTCATGTAATTTGCTATTAAAAAATTAAATATGCCGGGACTTCCTTGGTGGCGCAGTGGTTGAGAGTCAAAAAAAAAAAAAAAAAAAAATTAAATATGCCATCCAGGATGGGTTTTCTACGACAAACTTTTCTGCCTCAGTAACCTGGACCCCTTTCAGGGATCCCTTTGTGAGCTGTATAGCAACAGCTGGATGCCTGACACATCCCCCTTCTAGGAAGCTGGAAGTCAAGTCTTTAAGCCATCAGATCTCTTGGCATTTCCTGAGCAGGGTCTAAAAAGAGAATTCAGTCTCTGTATTTGTTTCCTAGGGCTACCGTGACAGATTGCCACTGTTTAAGTCACTGTTGGTGGCTTGAAACAACGTAAATTTATTTTTTCACAATTCTGGAGGCTGCGATCTGAAATTGAGGTGTGGGGCAGGGTAGCAGGCCTTCCAGAGTGTCTATGGGAGAATCCATTATGTGCCTCTTGCAACTTCTTTGGCTGCCAGCATCCCTCGGCTTGTGGCTGCATCACTCCAGCTCCGGCGTCCTTGATCACATAACCTCCTCTTCTATCTCTGTCTCTCTCCTCTAAGGACACACGTCGTGGATTTAGGACTCACCTGGTAATCCAAGACAATCTCATCTCAAGAGCCTTACTTACCTCTGCACACGCTCTTTTTCCAAATAAGGTCACTTTCACAGGTTCCAGAGATCAGGTCACAGACATCTTTTGGCAGAGCAGCATGCAGCCCGCTACAGTCGTGTGTCATGATGACCATAAAGGCCCTGCAGGTGCCATTTTATTTTTATTTTTTTAAAGAGACTTTTACCGTTTACCTAAAAGATTTACATAAAAAGAGTATTTTGTCGTTGACATTACAGATCTTGCTTTCTCTGCTAGAGCTTCTGATAGACATTCAGGGGCAGCGCATTTAGGATGAAACGCTTGGCGGTGCCTGGAACGTAGGTCGTCAGGTTGTCATTTGGAACAGAGAAATAGATCCAGTAATTAGCTGAACTTGGACATAGGAACAAAGGTTCTTTACGAAGGTCGCGGAGTCAAACGGGATCGGTGAGTGAACTCACGCCACGGACCTCTGTCCAGAGAGGGGCCGAAGGGCCAGGAGCAGCTTGGACTCTCCTCGGACAATTCTTTTGGACCTGCTGTGACAGGTGAGCCACCGGGTGATCAGTGCATCAAAGCCATGTGCCGTGGAATGCGACTGCAAAATGTTTGGCTGGAAAAATATTAAAAATAGATGATAAGCCAATGCCCACCTTAGGTATTAGAGAACCATCAATAAAGCAACCATTGGACGCCAGTGTGAGCCGTGTAACTTACCAGGGGCCCCTCTGGGTTAAACTCATCGCAAACTGTACACCCCAGGTAACTGGATGAGGTGGCGTTCTGTTCTGTTATGGGCTGTAAATCCATTGAAAGGTCTGGGGGGTCGGCCCAAAACGATGATCTTGGATTTATAGCAGTTGATCTGCAGACCTTCTTTTTGGCAGGAACCAAGCTAGCGGTCTGTTTAGGCTACTTGTAATTTGTGATATTACAACCACTTTATCTGCATCTATGAAAATGCTTCTTCCTCACTCTCCGGGCAGGGGATGCTGTGCCTCACGCACCCAAAATGGTTTTTTTATTATTAATTTATTTGTTTATTTATTTATGGCTGCCTTGGGTCTTCTTTGCTGCACACAGGCTTTATCTAGTTGCGGCGAGCGGGGGCTACTCTTTCGTTGCGGTGCGCGGGCTTCTCATTTTGGTGGCTTCTCTTGTTGCGGAGCACGGGGTCTAGGTGTGCAGGCTTCAGTAGTTGTGGCTCGCGGGCTCTAGAGCGCAGGCTCGGTAGTTGTGGCGCACGGGCTTTGTTGCTCCGCGGCATGTGGGATCTTCCCGGACCAGGGCTCGAACCCGTGTCCCCTGCATTGACAGGTGGATTCTTAACCACTGTGCCACCAGGAAGCCCCCCAAAATGTTATTTACTCATTAAGGTATAAGTAAACAACCAGGTGGGCCAGAACATTGGGCCCCACTGGAGATGATCTGCTGACTCTTTTCCTTCAGGTCAACTTGCAAAACTACCCACCCAGAGAGACCTTTCCTGCCCCTCCAACATAAGGGATCCCAGGACGCTCTTTTACCAACTCCTGCTTTATTTTCATCAGGGCTCTTATCACATGCCCTCTTGTCTATTGATATGCTTTGTGTATATCCTCATCAGCTTTTTAAGGAGGGATTGAATCGAGTGGATATAGCCATTTCCGGATCCCCAGAACATGTCACCGTTACCTCTTGGAAAAAAATTCTTTGCAGATGCAGTTAAGGATCTTGACGTGAGGAGATCCTGCTGGATTGTGTGGGTGGGCCCTACATCCTATGACACGTGTCTTTGTAAGAGAAAAGCAGAGCGAGATTAGACATAGACAGAAAAGGAGGAGACTTTGTGACCAAGAAGGCAGAGGCTGGAGTGGTGTGGCCGCAAGCCAAGGAACGCCAGTAGCCACCGGAACGGGAAGAAGCAGAGGATTGATTCTCCCCTGCAGCCCCCAGAAGGAGCAGGGCCTGGCCCACGCCATGATTTCAGACTCTTGGCCCCAGAGCTCTGAGAATGAATTTCTGTGAAGCTCCCAAGTTTGAGGTCATTTGTTAGGGCCGCCACGGGAAATGAACAGAAGGCGGGATGCTGTTTGCTTCTTGGGCAGTGTAACCCCGGGGTCTAAAACGCTGCCTGTGTATAGCAGGTGCTTACTGAGTGTTTGGTAAACGAATGAATAAGGGAGCATCTCGGAGGCTTTGCAGTTGGGCAGCTCTGGGTTTCAATCCTGACTCTGCCTCTGAAGCACTGGGAGGCCTGAGGCTCATTTCCTCCTGCCTCTGTTTCCTGCCCTGTAAAGTGGGCTGCATACCTACCCCTGGGGGCGTCGGGAGGGCAGATTGAGGTCACGTGTGTAACACATGGGGCAGGGCGCCTGCTTCCTGCGGCCCTGAGTCGCCAGTAGGTAAGGGACCACTAGTTAGTTATTGTGGTACGTTCCGTATGGGTTATCTGATAGCCACCAACAGCCAGCCGCGTTCATCGATGTTTGATGCCCAGTGGGTGGAGGAGAGGAGGAAGAAACAGCCTTTGTGGTTCCCAGACGCCAGGGAAAAGCACCCGTGCTTCCAGCCCAGCCCCTGGCCTGCCTGGCCTCAGCCTCAGCTGCTGCCAGAGGGAATGTGCGCGTGTTCATCTCTCCGCAGTCACTTTGACACCAGATACCCAGAGCTTGCGGGCGGGGGAAGACACAGACCTGGGGCAGCCTGCAATTAGTCTACTGACGTCAGAAATTCTATCCCAGCGTGTGTGCGTGCACGCATACACACACACGTACACGTGTACACACACATCTTCACACACGCCTCCACACACACACATACACACACACATCCACATGTCCACACACACACGTACACACATACGCCTCCATATACACACACGTCTACACACGTATCCACATGCATCCACACACACTTGTATATACACACACCTACACATACACATACACGTGTACATATGTATCCACATACATCCACACGTACACACACATCCACACACGTACAGCCACACGTACACACACATCCACACACACGTACACGTGTACACACACATCTTCACACACGCCTCCACACACACACATACACACACACATCCACATGTCCACACACACACGTACACACATACGCCTCCATATACACACACGTCTACACACGTATCCACATGCATCCACACACACTTGTATATACACACACCTACACATACACATACACGTGTACATATGTATCCACATACATCCACACGTACACACACATCCACACACACGTCCACATCCACACACACGTACACACACATTCCTCCATATACACACACGTGTACACACGTATCCACATACATTCACACGTACACCACACATCCTCACACACATCCACACACATCCACACGCCTCTACACACACATACACGTGTACACACATCCACACGCATGCATCCACACGTACATGTACACACACATCCACATGTCCACATATACACACAAATATACACATACACACATCCACACGCACACATGTACACACACACACATCCACACGCACACACACACACCCTTCTGAGGGGAAACCAGCCAGCTAACGTTCCTCACTGACTTGACAGGAACCCTCCTTTCCCTTTCTCTCGTCTCCTTTTCCCAAGGCCTGTACCAAGCCAGCTAAGCAGGGTGCTCCCCGCTGGCTGGAGGCCTTTCCCCTGGCCCCGACCCTGCTGAGCTGGGGGCGCGGACCCTCCCTCCGTGTGCGGCACAGAGACGACCCCCCCACCCCGGACCGTCTCCTTTAGCCTCAGAGCCGCCCCATAAGAGGGGCACTGTAGTCCATCCTCAGATGGGAGGCTCAGACCAGCTGGGTCCCACCGGAACCCGGACTTCCAAGGCAGAGGTGCCGCCTCCACGCCGACTGTGCCTCACGTCTTAGGTCGGATCCTGGTGCGCTTTCAGCGCGGGAAGCGTATTGGGCGGCGATCAGAGCCCCAGCCCTGCGAGGCCCACAGGTGGGAAGGGCAGAGCTGCTTCTGGCCCTGGACTCTGCAGGTGGAGACTGCCGTGGCCCTTCCGGAGACGAGGTTGTCACGAAGCTCAAAAGCTCTACAAAGAGCCCACTTGTCCGTCCTTATACACCGTAGAGCTGCTGTTCATCTTTAGACTAAAGTTTTGTTTTTTACCGTCAGGGTAAAAAGCTTTATTGGAAGAATCTCTCACCCATGTCCTGATTCCAGGCTTGGGTTTAATCACAGGTCTGCCACTTCTTAGCAGGGTGGCCTTGGACCGCCTTCATCTGGGCCCCGAGGTAGTAACAATAATACTGACCCTTTACGGAGCTCCTGGGAGGCCTCAAAGAGTGAAAACTGCAGAGTGCTCCGGGCAGTGCTTGGGGCAGTGTAAGTGCCAGGGGAGGGTGAGCTGTGTTCCTTGTTACCATTCAGACCTGTGGGCCCCTTTGGGCCACTGGCTCTTCTTCCGCCTGATGTTTGTTTACAGGGACAGAGGTCCCCGTGGCTCCCACACGTGGGATGCTCTCTGACGTGCCCCTCCCCATTCCGTCCGCTCCAGCTCGGAAGCCCTGATCTCCGGGCAGGGCTTATGCCACCGCCAGGCCAGAGCTGTGGTTCTGGGACAGCAGCATGGGGCCAGGGACCCAGCGAAGCCCGGAGTGAAAACAAGTGGCCCATTGCGACACAGCTCCAAGAGGAGAAAGCGATTGTATTTCAGCCAGAAAGCAAGGAGCTTGTGCTGGGAAATCAGCCCGTTTGGCAAAATCTCACTGAAACCTCCGTAGTTATTACTTTGTCAACAGAAGACAGATAAGCAGGTTCAGAGTTTCCACCACCACCCTGATGTTTCGGGAGTTTCCCTCCGTGTTCTCGATGCACCTTGACAAAGCGTCTCCATCTCTGCAGCCTCCATGGAAGGGCGGAAAAGGCTTAGGTCAGAACCTTGGCTGTCAACTTGCTCCTTTTCCACGGACCGTGTTGCTGCTTCCACGGTGCAGACCTTCCTTTCCTCCTCTGTGGATTGGAGGAGTGATGTAGTCATAGGGCTTCGACAGCACAGGGAGAGAACCCCCAAAATACATCTGCAAGAAGCTCTTCGCAAATGCAGAGATCAATAGTATTAATTACAACGATGCCTCGTACGTTAAAGAAGCACCGCAAGGCTATGGGAGAGGCATCGGGATCCATGGGTGTCCCAGCCCCCTCGCAGCTGGGGGGACCATGTGCCGAGTTCCAGCCCATGCCATGTGAGCTGGAATGATCTACATCGCTTCCTGGCCAGAGCCTTTAAAAGCCGGGACCTAACCCCTCCAGTTCCTCTCTTTTGTAGCCCCGCTGGCTGGGAGACCACAAGCGGGGGTCTTGGTGTGTCCATCCAGCTGACCCCTGAGCCCCTCTGTGGCGCAGAATCCCCACTGACTGACCTTCGTTAGAGAAGCAACACAACTAAGAGATAAACCTTTGCTGTGTGAAACCACTGAGCTGCCGGGACCATGTTGTTTCTCCCCAGAACCTGATTTTACTCTCCAAATGCAAGTGTCGAAGAGATGTACCGAGGATTCCTATTTCTAAAATCACATCCAGTGGGACTCTAAGCCCGTTTCCCATGAGGTTGGTTGGAAATTCAATCTCAGTCATCACTGGGGTTCCTTTCCCTAGACCCCCTAGTGTCGGGGGAATGTCCTTAGGGTCTTAGGTAGCAGAAGGTGTGAGGTCCTCATTCTGTCACCTGATCTCGTGCATGAGGGTGGCAGTGCTGCTTTTGTGGCGAGCTCGGGCACGGGACTATTTGCTGGTGCCTGAAATGCGCCTTCCCGGGTGCACCGCACAGCCGCCTCCCGCCACCTAGGGTCACCTCCAGGACTCACCACCCCAAGCCAACTTTCCTTTCCTGATCTCAGCGAATCTGCCTGTTCCCCCAAAGCGTTTGCTTCTGCCTGCACTTCCCTCCTCTCTCCCCTGTCTAGCCTCTCCCTTTGCTGAGTTTAGGCTTTCCGAAAATAAAACCATTTTACAAGCCAGAGAAGGAGTGGGGAAGCCTGTCTAAATGTCTGCCTGGTCCTGGATCATAAACACCCCCTAAGACAAGGAAACACAAAGTCCGGCCCCTTCTTAGAATAGAGGTGGGTAAAATTCCACAAGAACAAAAACCACATTAATATCTCAATAAATTATCCTACCCCACGGGTGACTTCTCATATGCTCGGGAGGAAAAGAGGCCAATGATCCTCTCCGTGTGTAAATCAGATGGAAAGATAACACCATGCAAATTAGCACCAGCGCATGGGCCAAGGACTTGAAAGAATTTAATCTGTGGGGAAGCCACAAGGAAGTCTGCCTACAAACCATGAGTATACGTGCCCCCAGCCCCTACGGTCAGATCCTTCTCTCCTTCGGATGCCCACGCCCGGTGACAGGCGGTAAGGCAAAGGTCAGACACTTTTGAAAAGATGTATGTTCCGGTTAACGTTTGTTTATTGAAGGACCCAGCGTGTGGATTTTTAGTCTCCTCCTGTTCTCAGCCCACGCTGAGCGCTGCCTTTAGACCTCAGCTCTGCTTTTCGCACTCGGGAAAATGGTGGAGGAGAGGGAGGGTACACAGCCATCCAATTCCAGCGTCAGTGTCATTTGCTAACTGTGTGTGTGTGTGTGTGTGTGTGTGTGTGTGTGTGTGTGTGTGTGTGTGTAACATACACTCGTCTATTTTAGGTTGCACAGTTGGAAGAGGGAAGAACCAGAATTTAGTAGTGCCTCCTTTGCAAGTAACACGTGTGTTGGTATTTTATCCATATGCTTGTTAGGCCAGTAGAAGCCTGACAACTAAATGACGGCTGACCCACATTTGTTTTTGTTTTTGTTTTTATACAATTAAATAATACTTAAAGTCTTTGCTGTGCAGAGGATATCGGAGGAGTGTAGGAGACCCCGAGGAAGGCTTTTATGCTGTCTGTGGAAAATATGAAATTGTGCAGAGTCCAGAATCCATCATAGCAATTTTCGGGTCATTATCAGAGGATTAAGTGCCTTCATGATTCTGTAACTCCAGCCAGGGGTTTCTCAACCTCAGCACCACTGACATTTGGGGCAGACGATTTTCTGCCGTGCTAGGCTCGACAGAAAATTAAATAAAAGAGGAGAATGCATTAGAGGATGTCTAGCAGCATCTGTTAGCACCCCTCTCCACCGACTGTGATGCAAAAATGTCTCCAAATATTGCCATCCGTGAGGGGTGAGGTTGCCCCTAGTTGACAACCTCTGGTCTACACCATGGAGGCCGTATCCCATGGAACAATGTAGTTCACAGCTGTGGGACCTCGGCTCTGTGAATGGTCACGTCGTGATGAGGTTGAGCGTTCAGTGTTAATATTTAATGTTTCTCAAAATCCGTTGTGCGCCACACAGAATCCAGTGCATGTCGTCACGGGCTCTGTAAAGGAAAGGTTTAGGAAGTGCCCTCTGCACGGGAAGCCTGACTGCAGGACTTCTCAGAGCCTTTACTGTCTTTATGTAACTGGGACTCTCCCAGAGAGGTTGCAGTTTGCGACTCTTACGGAGCAAGTGACGTGTGTGAGTTGTGCCGGTGCTTTCCTTTGTGCCCAGGACCGGAATCTGGGAAACGTGGCCCAGCTAGGAGTTCTCTGCTAGGTCCCTACCTCGACTCTGGGGATCCCTTAGACCAGGATCTAAGAAGACCTGCCATCTTCTCCAGGATGTCCAGTCTGCCCTCATCTTTGGCAATAGGTCTGGAAGTTGTTGCGAGGGTGGAGATGCAGGTCTCTCACTGAGGCCATAGTCCCAGCTCCGGGAGTGTCCTCGCTCTGTTAGCTCATCCAAAATCAGCAAGGTCTGTTGACAGTTGCCAAGACATGGAAACAACCTAAGTGTCCATCAACACATGCATATATGTATATGTATACACAGTGGAATATTACTCAGCCGTTAAAAAGAACGAAATTTTGCCATTTGCAGCAACACGGATGGACTTGGAGGGTATTATGCTTAGTGAAATAAGTCAGACAGAGAAAGATAAATACTGTGTGTCATTTATATGTGGAATCTTAAAAAACACGACAAACTAGCGAATAGAGCATAAAAGAAGCAGACTCACAGATACAAACTAGTGGACACCAGTGAGGGGGACAATATGGTTGGCGGGGGGAGTGGGAGATACAAACTGTCGGGCGTAAGACAGGCTCAAGGATGTATGCACAACACAGGAAGTACAGCCAGTATTTTGTAATAACTGTAAATGGAAAGTAACCTTTAAAAATTGTATAGAATTAAAAATAAGTAAATAAATAAATAGGAAAACACCCAGCAAGCTCTGAGCAAAACGGGCAAGTCTAACCACTTTGATAAGACCAAGAAAAAAAAAAAAACAAGATCACATTTTGGGTCATGAGGACGGAGGTTCCTCACTTTATCTCGGATTTCTGTGTGAGTCCAGCAAGTCCCTTTGTCCCTATATCCCCAACTCCACTTAGTAACGTCTTCCACAGTAGCCAGCCCCCAGGTGAGTGGAAGTTGTCTCCAGCGACGCTCCCCCGCTGGATGGAGCTCTGGTGGCATCACGTGCCTATAGATCCCTCTCCCTGGGGACAAGCTGGGAGGTCAGAGGGAGCCTGGGCTCGGCGCTGCCTCCACGTGAGGAGCGGAGGGCGGGGCGGGGGCCCCAGTGTGGAAGGCACATCGAGTGGGAATGCAGAAATTGACCTCAAAAGCCAACTGGCCAGGTTCATACGGCTGCTCTGGGGTGGCACTCTCCAGCCAGGTGACCTTGAGCTAGTTCACCCATGCCGGCCTCCTTGTCTGTGAGATGAGGCCGACAGTGCCCCTGCCCCCTCCGGAGGGGGAGGAGGGTCCTGAGGGGTGGGCACGGAGCCCCATCGGTGTTGGCATGATGACTCCACGTGAGGGCAGAGCTGGGGACAGCCATGAGGAGTGGGCCAGCCATTGCCATGGCTCTCGTGTTCTCCTGGGAGCTTGTTTCACTGGCCAGCCAGGTCCATTTAAAGGGCTCAGTGGGCAGCCACGTTGCAGAACTTGGGATGGGATGGAGAAGCAGTAGCCTCTCTCCAACCTATTAGCATCCACTGCCCCCCACCCAGTGATAGCTCCTGGGCATGGGGGAGTCAGTTCCTTGTGGGGAGCCCCGTGGACTTGTTCTCGGGGGCAGTGGTGCCCCAGGACCACTCCCTGCCTGGTGGTTCCCATCGGCTCCATCAGCTGTGGCCCCAGTGGCTGCTTGGATTCGTTTCCTAGAGCTGCCATCACAGGTCACCGCGCCCTGCGGGGCTTAACACAACAGAAATCTATTCTCTTACATTTCTGGAGGGCAGAAGTCCAAATTCAAGGTGTAGGTGAGGCTCCAGGGGAAAATTCATTTCTGGCTTCTTCCAGCCTCTGCTGACTCCAGGCCACTTCTCTCCAAGGTCGGCCTCTGGGGCCACATGGTCTCCCGCTCTGCTCTGTATCTGCCGAGGGCCTGTCTGATGGGGATAGTTGTGGTTACCTCCAGGGCCCACGCAGGTGTCCAGGCTCATCACCCCGTCTCCGGATCCTAACTGCATCACTTCCGCAAGTCCCTCTGGTCGTGTGAGGAAACATGTGCAGGTCCCAGGGTGAGGATATGGATATCTCGGCCCAGCACTCAACCCACCGCAGGGATGCAGCATAGAGCAGAATTCGGGGAACTGGGAAATGAAGCAGAGGTCACGATAATCCTTCACGGCCCTCCTTCCCCACCCTACACACATGGAATCTTAGAAATCACAGTAATAACTCACTCACCTATTAATTAATTTAATCCTCACTAAAAACCCCCTAAGGTAGTACATTTATTATCCCTACTTTTCAGAGGTGCAGAGAGGTCAAGGAACCAGCCCTAGGTCACACAGCCGTGCATGGCAGAGCTGGGACTCTGGATGAGGGACCTGCCTCTCCTACCCTCCCTGTCTCTCTGGATGTGCAGGCTCGTGACTGAGTTACAGATACAGCAGCATTGTCACCTGTCACCTACCCCTAAAAGTCAAGCCGCGGCCCATGGGCTCAGCGAAGCAGATATTCCTTCAGGCTGAAGGACAGACTCCAGGGGGTGAATGCGTTTCTGTCTTGGGAAGTGAGATGAGGGATTGGGGACCCGCTTTGGGGTCTGACAGGTGGTGGCAGATCCATCTGGCTCACAGCTTCCGTGGACTTGCCTTGGCCTCAAGGGCACAGGGATAAACAGAGAGGGAGGCGGGTGAACAGAAAGGGCTGCAGTGGGGGCTGTGCTCTTGGAGCCCGTGGGTTGGAGCGGTGGGGAGACGCCCGTTAGCATCCCGGGCCTGTTTGCGAAAGGCCACGGGATGGTTTTTTTTTTTTAATTGAAGTAGAGTTGATTTACAATGGTGTGTTAATTTCTGCTATACTGCAGAGTGATTCAGTTACACACATATATATTCTTTTTCATATTCTTTTCCATTATGATTTATCCCAGAATATGGAATACAGTTCCCTGAAGCCACAGGGTTTTGATGGTGAGCCCACCAGTCTACTGAGGTGTATTTGAGGAGAGTTGGCTCTTCCAGAGAATTCTGTAGTGAGGACATGCAGCCTGCAGGGACCCGATGGTCTCAGAAATAAAGTCCATTCGAGTAATAAACAGAAAGACCGTTTCCAGAAGCCGACGGCTTTCTTGGCCTCCATCCCTTGTCCTCATTAGCTGTTGTGCTAATGTTCTCCTATCAGGTGTTGGCTAGGAGAAGCAAGGAGGTCCTTTACGTAAAGCCCTGAGTTCCCTGAAGTTATGTGCCTGCCCGTGATATTCATGTCAGGTATTCAGTCAAAAGCGCTGGGTTGTGAGTTGTGTAATTGCCTATCTGAGGCAGATCTACCACGAAGCTGATAAAGCTCCAGCCCAGCGCCCCTTGCTTCCCCTGTGGGTGCAGGAAGCTGTAAGCCGGGCGAGTGGGGTGCTGACTAGGAAAAAGAGTCAGTTTCTACGTTAAGTATGAAATCTCAGGGAAAAGGGATCTAAATCCTCAGGGCACTAGTGATTTGTTGATATCTTTTCTCATTCCAAAGAAATAGTCACGCGCATGCCTAATTTTGTATTCACAGTTTTGTACTCTTTTTTTCCTAAAGTGGTCCTCCAAATGTGTAAGCGTCAGGTCCCGCTGAACCAGCTCCTTATTCACAGGAGAAATAGGACAAGACGAAGGAAGACTTTTCCAAACTCGTCACCACCCAAACGAAGCAACTCTGGGAAAATGTTCTTTCTAAGACCAATGTCAAGGAGGCTAAGAATATTGAAACCGACCCGTGGATCAAACACATGCGCAGATTGAGGTCGAAAGCCGAGTCCCTTAGAGACTCGCTGTGATGCTTCTATAATTTTCTTCATGGCAGAGTGCTTTTGGAGATTCATAAGATCCGTGGGATAATAAATAAGTAACCTTATGAGTTCCCTTCTAACAGAGATGCCTGTGTTCCGGAGATTCTTGGCCCCCCCGCCCCAAGTTTTGATGCTAGTATTTTGGAGTCGATGGAGTTTCTGCAGCAGGAAAATTGTTGAGGCATCTAAGAATCAGTTATTTATAGAACATTTCCTGCGCGCAGAGCACTTTGTCAAATGCTAAGGAGGCTGTGAAAATCTTAGGCAGGCTCCGGCCCTCGAGAAACGTAGAGCTCTGTTGGGAAGAAAACCCACATGGCTCTGAAATCTTTCACTGTCGCCCCATCTCCTGCCCGATGCTACAGCACAACGACCACTCAACTGAGTTTCCAAAAGAGGAGATTTTGCCTGAGTGCCTGACAGCCCCGCCTCCCTCCGGCTCCTCGGGCCGCTGGGAGCAGACGGTCTGGGCTCTGTGAACCTCCACAGATGATCCGTCCTAAGCCAGATGATGGGGTTCGGGGAGCCCCATCGTACTTCTCCACCAGGCGCGGCGTCTCCCAGCCATGCTGGGAATGAACAGCTCTAAAAAAGCAAGCAGGGGGTCAACCAATTAGAAAATAATTAATGGATTATCACCAGATTCCTCCCCAGGGGACCTCAGTGTGAGCCCTTAAAGAAGAGAGCACGTCATCTCTCATCACAGCTTCATAACGAGAGAATGTAGCAAAATACAGATTCTCAGGCGTGCAGCTGAGATGGCTCTGCTTGCCAGGGCCTGGCCTCGTTGCTTTTGGCAGGGAACGTGTGTCCAGATGCCAAAGAGAGACTGGTTATTTCAGCCGGAAAGGACAGAAATTAATTCCCAGGATCGGTTCAGTCTGTCCTGACTCAGGAGAACCAGGAAATTTACGAGATGCTACGGTTAGAAAGAAGGAAGGACGGCAGGCAGGATTTCTGGAAACTTCAGCGTTAGAGCGAACATACGCTATCCAGAAAGCATGCACGTCAGCTGCCCTTGAGTACGTCTGTGGTTCCCATTAATTGTCTTTCCAGAAGAATACGGAGGGTAGTTCCTACAGCGCTGTGCACCCACTGTGGGTGAGGTACGGAGCATATTCATTGGCTCCCCAAACTTTATTGAGCACCTGTTGCCTACAGCAAGAACAGCAGAAGAGATGGGAGGTGTATACGGATTTGTAGGGGCGAGAGAGAAAGCTCACATCCACCTGCAGAATTGGAAAAGCTTCAAAGAGGACGTTCCTTGAGAGTTTGACCCTGGAATCTGGAGATGAAAATGTGGCAGTAGGCATTCCCACGGGAGAAACAGCACGAGGTGGGGAGGAAGGTCTGGGAGCACTAACCATAGTACTCAGGTAGGAAGGGAATGGGGGCGGGGGGAGACTAGAAGGGGTCAGAGGGGCTCTCGGGGGATATCAGAATCAGGGCTGGCAGCGAGGACGTGGCGAAGAATTCTGCAGGAGGGAGACGCGTGCTTGGAGCTCTGATTTCCAGATAATTTGGCTGAGATCGGAGCCTGGAGAGACGAAGGAGAAGACTTGAGTCCTGATCAGTTAAGAGGCCACTGCAGGCTCCAGGCGAGGTGTGAGGGCTGGGGTGGCAGGGCAACAGGAGGAAAGGAAACATTGTAGAGGTTGCAGAGGTGAAACTGCAGCTTTGAGGAATGATTTGGAGGGGACGGGAGTCAGATTTCTGCGCTTCGCGGCCAGGTCGCCTGAGCAGTGACTAGATTGTTCCTAGAACTGATGGGGCCTCGACTGCCCGTCCTGGTCCAGCCCTAGCCTCTCGCTTTATGGGCCGTCAGACAGTATTCTTGCGTATGTCTTTGCACGGTCTGGTGCCAGAATTATCCCCAAAGGGCCTGACCCCGCCCCATGAGGAACCTAAACACAGTGGAGGCATCTACACCTTGAAACCAAGTGTGGGCAGGGGATCTATCCTACCCCTTGTCTTTCCTCCAGACCGGAAATCGAGGAACCGAGCAAGTTTTTCAGGCCCGAAGCCGTGCGCTCAGCGACTGGGAGCATGGCGTGGGGGAGGGTGGCGCCCAAGCCCCTGAGAACCTTCCAGGTCCTTCCTGAACCCTCTGAGTCACAGCTGTCTCCCCTCCTTGCCAGATGTGTTCACAGCACCTGGCCCCTGAATACCACACCCCAGGTGCTCTGCCCTGAGAATCCCAGGAGGGACCAGAGCCAGGAATGACATCCTCCACACACTCTTAGCTCCCCACATCCCAGGAAGAGGACCCAGGCCCTCACTTAGCTGGGCGGCAGCAGCTGAGGTGCCCGGCTCCAGGCTTCCCACCCAGCCCCAGGCCAGACCTGCCTGAACAGTCAAAGGATGGAGAAAGCATTTTTCTCTAATGCCCCGAAGATAACCTGGCTACTGCTTCCTTAGCACACCTAGAGACCGCAGACAAGCCACGGTGGGATTCCCGGGTCCCCGGGATGATCCGTGACCTTGCAGACGTGCCAGGGCAGGCGAAAGGCAGTGTGTAGCGCAGCAGTAAGACAGAAGTCCTTCCCTTCTTGCTTACAGGATGTTCCGAGGATTTTGCTGTGGCTTGTGAAGCCGGTGATTTCTAGTGACCCACTGCAAATGTGATGATCTACCTGCTCTCTAGTCTTCATAAGCAGTAACAATAGTTAAAAATGGCAGCCATCCTTGGGCACCTGCTGAGTCAAAGGGTAAACTCATTATAAATTTTGAAATGGAAAGTTGCCCTCTGAAAAGATGTACCGAAGTATTTTCATCAATAATGCAAGAAAGCATTATACTCGATGCTACTCAGTAAGCCTGTTTAAACCCTTTTAAGGTTTCCATTTTAAAAGCATCTTATAATTGTAAAATTCATGTAGGTAACTACACAAGTTGGTCTACATAGGAAAACTCTTAAAAAGAGCAATACAGGGGGACTAGCCTTACCAGCTATTAAAGTGTTTTATGAAGTTTTTTAAAAGGTTCAGACTATCCTACCAGAGCATGGCTAGACAGAACATGAAACAGAATGGAGAGCCCAGAAATAGACCCCAAAATATAAATGGAAATTTATCGTGTGAAAAAAGATGATGTTTTTAAGCAGTGAGATTTTTTTAAATGGACTGTTTAATAAATGATTTTTAGAGAACCGGCTAGCTATCTAGCGAGGAAAAAGGTGCATGCCATACTAAATATTTTCTACATACCTTTTACTAAATATTTAAATGGAAAAAATGAAACCAGAAAATACTAGGAGGAACCATGATTTGCTTTGATTTCGTTTTGTATTCCTGTCACTTCAAAGTGAGACTGGCTTTTCTAAGTATAACGTAGAAGTCAGAGCCTGAATAAAAGGAGTGGTCATTTCAGCCTTTATAAAAATCAACAGTTTTGCATGAAAAAGATCATCCCAAATAAAATCCAAAAATTGGGGCGGGGGAAACATTTGCAAATCCTAGTAGGGAGAAGGAGCTGATTTTCTACGTGTGCACGATCAGTAAGAAAAAGATGAGCAGCCCAGCACAAATGGGCAGAGGAAATAGACATGACTCCTGAACACATGAAAAGATGCTCAGCTGAGCGTTCCTCGCAAGATAGAGACGCGCATTTAAGATACACGGAGATACCATTTTTCACCTATTAGGTTGATCAAAAAGTAACACTGTTGGCAAAGCCTCATGAAAATCGTCTCACACAGCGCTCACCCTTGGAGGAGGGCAGCCTGGTAACTTCTGTAACAATGACAAATGTACTCATACCCATCAATTCCGCTTCTAGAATGTCACCGTACAGACATCCTCCCGCACAAGGGAAACGTCACAGCTGCAGGTCAGACTGCACAACATCGCTTGTGGTAACAAAAGAATTCAAACAACCTCGATTTTTACCAATAAGGAATAAGGTGAATTCTGTGATTCCCAGACACTGGAATACTATGCAACCTTACAGAGGAATAAGGAGCGGTCTGGGTGCTGAATTGGAATGGTTGCCAAAACCTAGTGACCAGAGCAAAGCAAGTTTCAGGACAGTGGGGATTTCATGCTATAAAATCTATAAGGGTAAAAGGGGAGAGAAACAAAGGAAAAAACTGGCCACATCAGTTACCTCTGGAGACGGAAGTCGGTGAACGGGCAGACAGGGATGGAAGGGAGATTTTTGAAATTTAAAATTTTGAACCGTGTAAATATTTCCTATTCAGAACAATTTTTGTGGAAAACTCCAGTACTTCCGAGGGTAAGGAGCAGAGTGGATTTTACCCCTCACCTCAAGGTCATGGGACTTGTAACCGAGGTTTTTTGTGAATGAAAGCAACATCCCATCAATACTTTGTGCTTTATTTTTTGGCGTCGACTTTATTTCTTCCTTTAAAAGTAAGGCTAGTTTAAAGACCAGGAGTATCTTGGCTGAGACTGTACATAACAATCCCTCCCCCCCATATATATAATATTTACTTTTGCCACATTGAGCTGCGTTTTTAGAAATCCACTTTTTTTCCTTGGGTATAACAAACAGGTAAAAAGAGCAGGTAATTTCTGTGTTGGCCATATTTTAAAAATTCTTATTTTACATTGGGGTATAACCGATTAACAATGTTGTGTTCGTTTCAGGTGTACAGCGAAGTGATTCAGTCATACGGATACATATAACCATTCTTCGTCAAATTCTTTTCCCATTTAGATCCTTATTACAGAATACTGAGCAGAGTTCCCTGTGCTGTACAGTAGGTCCTTGCTGGTTATGTCTTCTACCATTTTTATGTTTGCATGCACACAGCCATAATCAGAGCACAGGCCGGTGTGCTGCAGAACGGGCTCTCCTCTGGGGGCCAAAAAGCCCCGACCTGTCACATTTGCCAGCTTCCATGGTATAAATTCTCCCACGACGGCAGATGTCAAGCTACCTGTCCAAGCCAGCTCCAGCACACCCCTGCTGGTTGTCCCCAAGGAACAAAGGGCACACAGACAACGTTTCTGATTTAAAAAAAAAAAAAAAAGAAAGAAAGAAAAAAAAAAAATAGAAAACTCTCAACAGCTCTACCTTAACCATTAAAAAAAACCCCCAACCCGGGGGCTTCCCTGATGGCGCAGTGGTTGAGAGTCCACCTGCCGATGCAGGGGACGCGGGTTCGTGCCCCGGTCCGGGAAGATCCCACATGCCGCGGAGCGGCTGGGCCCGTGAGCCATGGCCGCTGAGCCTGCGCGTCCGGAGCCTGTGCTCCGCAACGGGAGAGGCCACGACAATGAGTAGGCCCGCGTACCGCAAAAAAACAAACAAAAAAAAACCCAGTGGGAAGGACCCCGTGATGCCCTTTCTTTGTGCTCCCCCACCCCGCCCCCGCCCCCGCCCAGGCTGTGACACTGGCCCTGGGAAGGGCAGAATCGCTAACCAGAGAGCTATGCATCCCCACCCAATAGTAAATACGAACGTTTTAAGAGCGATTTGTCCTCCCGAGGAAGTTACACTCAATTTGCCACATTTGTTTTTCTATTTGGAGGCTGGAGCCCCGGCTGTTGGACTGTTGTTGTAGCTGGAACCCATCAGCTTGCAGCCCCGCTTAAGAAAACCCCACCTCTTCCCCAGCCCTGCTCCAAATCCCAGAATCATTGTTTCTCTTTCTGCTGCTCTAGCTCAGGGTGACTAACTCAGCTCAGGACTTTGCAGTCTTTCCACCAGACTCCCAAGAGAGTCGGGCAGTCCCAGAGTTTAAGCCTCAAAGTAGCCTTGGGAACTAGAGCCTGGCCCGGCTTTCTTTTAAAATAAAAATAAATGTGCAGAAAGTAAAGAAAAGCTGGCCGGTGGCCTGCAGACCTAGTAAACTGCTAGCACTGAAGCAGTTTAACCGGAGACATTTCGGATAATTACACCAATAGTTCAAGCCTCCCCTCCACCCCCAGCTGGAAGGCTGCCTGCCCAGAGCTTGCTGTCCTGGGGGGACGTCCCAGCCATCTTTTCTCCCCTCCTTTAGGAGAACAAAGATCTACACTTCTAGTGCATTTTAAGCATACAGTACAGTGTGATTAACTAGAGTCGCCATGCTGCATATTAGATCCCCAGGGGTTATTCATCTTGCACAGCTGAAACTTTGCACCCTTTGACCACTATCCCCCCACTTCCCCCTCCCTCCAGCCCCTGGCAACCACTGTTCTCTCTGCTGCTATTAAATTTGACTTTTTCAGAGTCCACATAGAAGTGAGATCACTCAGTGTCTGTCTTGCTGTATCTGGCTTATTTCACTCGGCTTAATGTCCTCCAGGTGCACTGATACTGTTGCAAAAGGCAGGATTTCCTTCTTTTGTAAAGCTGAATAATCTTCCGTTGTGTATATATACCACATTTTCTTTATCCATTCATCCATCGACAGACATTTCGGTTCCTTCTGCTACCAGCCAGAGAAAACTCTGCTTTCAAGAGTCATGTAACTATGTTAGGCCCTGCTGGCTCATCTTCTCACCCCCGGTCAACTGTGCCACAACACAGAATAATCCTGGGAGTGACAGGCCATCATGTTCACGGGTTCTAGTGATGAGGGCGTGGAACCTTGAAGGCCAGTTCTAGAATTCTGCCAGCCACAACATCTCTATTTTCTCAGAGACATGTGATGTGGTTTCTCCACATTTATTCATTATTTGACTACCTTAATAGGAAGAAAACATCTTGAATGGGGGTGGTAATTATCCTCTTCTGCTCTGCACTGGACAATCCATGTTGGGCTCTTGCATTTCATTCTGGGTGTCAGAAATAAGAGGGAAGTGGGACTTCCCTGGTGGTCCAGGGGTTAAGAATCTGCCTTCCAGTGCAGGGGACGCAGGTTCGATCCCTGGTCGGGGAACTAAGATCCCACATGCCGCGGGGCAACTAAGCCCACACACTGCAACTGCTGAGCCCGTGTGCTCCAGAGCCCACGCGTGCGCTCCAGAGCCCACGCGTGCCGCAACGAAAGATCCCGAGTGCCGAAAGGAAGACCCAATGCAGCCAATTAGATAAATATTTTTAAAAAGACAAAAAAGAAAGAAAGAAGAGGGAAACAGACCCACATAACCAAAATCACAAATGGATCACACCGTGGCCTGGGAAGGTGGTGAAGGGAATGCAGAAACTCAACCTGAAGATGGGAACTGAGGTCACGTGACATCCATCTTCAAATATTTACAAGGCTACAGTGTAAGGAAGGGATTTGTTCTGCATAAATCCAGGGGATAGAGCCAGGACTCCGTGATGGAAGCTCCAGAAAGACTTTGGCCCGGAATTGGAAAATGCTTCCTAATAGAGCTGGCCTGATGGATTGGGCTACTCTGGGTGTGGTACATCTGCTTCACTGCAGCTGATCGTACAAAACAGGCAACTCCTGGATAGGAATGTGGTAAATGGAATAACACGTCGGGTTCAAGGGTCTTTCAGATCCCTCCCAGGCCCGAGCTCTTTATCCGACAGACTTGGCTTCTTTGGTCCAAGCCTTCCTTTTGAGTCTGCTCCGCCTGGCTTGTGCGTCCTTGTTCTCAACCATAATGTTGTGTCACAGTCTGGAACTCCCCTTCACCAGATCTTTCTTTCCGGTTGGCTGTTTTCAGAATTATGGCTTGAATAATAGAAAATACGAAGCGACAGATTGAAAGAGAGGAAGAAAGGGTCGTCCCAGGAGGACTCATCTGGTCGAGCCAATGGAGCTGTTTCTCTAGGAAGGACCGTGGCAGTAAGAGTCTGGAAGAAAGAGCAACAGGGTGGGGCCCTAATCCAATAGGACCCGTGTCCTTATAAGAAAAGGAGGAGACACCAGAGATGTGGCAGGAGACAACAAGAAAGAAGGTGGCCGTCTGCAAGCTAAGGAGAGAGGCTGCAGGGAAAACCAAACCTGGCGACACCCTGATCTTGACTTGAGCCTCCAGACCTGTGAGAGAATAAATTCCCGTCGTTTGAACCACCAGCCTGTGGAATTTTGTTTGTGCAGCCTGAGCTGGCGGAGACAGTAGGTCAGGGATCTTCATCCATTTACAACGTGGACACGGTGCCTGAGACTTACAAAAGCTTTGACAATGCTCTGAGGCCTGGACAAAGAAAATGGATTGGCTCAGAAATGGAAAGAAAAAAACCCAAAAAACCCCAAACCGAGATGGATTAATATATAACGAAATGTCCACAGAACAATGAGCCAGCGTTGACTTGGTTACACTACTAGATACAATATTCTTTGTTGTTGTTGCTTGTTTATTTTGATACTTTATTCTTAACAGATTCAGAATGATAAAAGAAAACTTTCAAAAGGGATAGCAACAAATATTGAATGAGGGGTGGATTTTAATATGTGTGACATGATAAAAGGCGAAGGTCTCCAAAAGTAGGGGCACCCAGAGGCCACCAGGACCCTGGAGCAGGTACCAAGAAGGCTAGGACCAAGAGCTGCCAGACATCCATCCTTCCACATCAGTCTATAAACCTGAGCCTCTTCCTCAAGACAAATGACTTTCACCCAGGACAGCGTTATTATTTGACTGTATTCACACAGGGCGAGGTGAGTGCAGAACAAAACAAGACAAAACTCCATTCCCTCCTGAGGGTCTGGACCCTTGGAGGTAAAGTCTGAGGTGACCAAGTGAAATTTTCTTGGAAAACTACTGTTTTTTATTAAAAACTGATTGTTTCATTTCCCTCCCCATAACGTGTCTATATTTATTTTAGTATAAAAGTAATTTTTAAAACTATTTACCAGTGAGAACATTTGACACGCCAAGAATATCGGCCGTGTTTGTTTTGTTATGTACCCCATCACAGACCTCAGAGGTAAGGTATCACGGTTTGATAAATACGGATGTATAGGGACTCGCAAACCCTGCCCCATAATCCCACCTAGCCCGTCCCGGTCAGCTTCACCTCGTCAGATGACATGTGCCGACTTGCCTTGCTTTCCAGTCAGACGACGTCCATCTGTTCACTCAGCCATCTATTTTATCCATCCTTCCTCTCTAATCCTCAGCTATACCTGTCCCTCGCCTGCCTCTCGTAATGTCCATGTTGTCCCCAATCCAGGAGCACACCCCACATCGCCCCTTCAATCCAAACACCACCCATGTGGATCCAGCTGAAGCCCACTTTCTCCCATCGGAGTCTTCCTCTGACTACTTCACCATATAATCGTCTTTCCCTTCCCCAAAATGTTAAGGCGTTTTTGTCTGAACACATGTCCAGCAGTTGATTACAACGGCCTTATATTCTGCTCTGATGACTTCACAGACGTACCGCTTGTCTCCCAGACTGGGCTCTGAGCCTCTGCGCGGCAGTGGCATTGTTTTTCAGCTTTTTCTTTTTATCCTGGCAGGAAAGTTTCCTAAGCAGGACCAACAGTACACGGCTAATTAATTCTTCTTTTCTCCTAGGACGTATTGATTAATCTCACTCAGCTTCCAGCTCTCCTTAACAATCCTGACCCTCGTTCTTTCCATTCTCATCAATTACCTTCTCTCTCCTACCTCCTGACTCCTAAGGTCAGGAAATATTGGGCAGTATAAAATACACACTTTTTCATGGGAAAGTGCTGGAAGCGGCCCAGGATCACGCCCTGAGATCCCAGATTATACGAGGCCCCTAATTTGACTCTTAACCGTCTGCGCTTTTCCTCCACGGTATTCGTCGCGGTCTGTGGTTAGGTATTTGCGGGTGTGTGTGTGGCACTGTGTAACTGTTTGCCTGTTTCGCTCACTGGATTGTAAACTCTCTGAGGGCAGGGAAGCCCTGTGGCTGCTTTGTCCCCCATGGTACCCTAAGCACAGCCTCAAGCCTCATACATATCAGGTGCCAAGTGAATGAAAGAACGGAGAGTCCAGACGAGGTGCTTCGGCAGGTCTTTGCTCTCTTGTTCCCGCAGCTGAAGAAAAACTCTTCCGGCTCTTTCAGGCGACACAGGATATACAAAGAGCAGCTGAATCTCACTTCCCTGGATCCCCCACTGCAGCTCCGCCTGGAGACCAGCTGGATCCAGTTCCACCTGGGGATCAGCCGCCACGGCCTGTACTCCCGGTCCAGTCCTGTCGTCAGCAAACTTCTCCACGACATGAGGCACCTTCCCACCATCAGCGCTGGTGAGGGTCACAGGACCAGGCGGGATGGACTGACTCTCTCCCAGAGAGGCTGGGTAACCCAACCAGGCCAGGCTCCAGGGTGAAGTGGTAAAGGGTTGGTTCTGACACCCAAGAGAGAAAGAAGCAGAAAAACACAGACAGGGACCTTTTTCCCTTTGAAAGAGATCTTACAACCGTGATCTCATCACAACCCCATAAGGGACGCACAGGAGGTGTCCGTAGCTTACAGAAAGGTGATGGCCACTACTGATCCACTGCTCCTTTTGAATCTGGCGACTCTGTCTTATACAGTGATCTCATGATGTAGACATTATCACTGCCGCTTGACAGATGGGAAAACTGAGGCTCGGAGAGTTTAAAAGTGACCTGGCCGAGGACGCAGTGGTGGCCTGCTGCCTGAGGCCTCGAGCACTATGCCAGCCTAAGGGACACACTGAGGGATCTGCAGACACCAGCCAGCACCCGTTTCCCCACCAGCTGTTGCTGGAGCGTCCACGGAAGGGCTAGAGAGCACGGGGCCTGGATGGAGCAGGCTGGGAGGCTGCGGCCCCAAATGGGGCTCGGGGAGGTCCCCTATTGAATGCGCAAGGGCCCCAGGCTGCCTTCCAGGCTCCCCCTCTGGTGTCTGAACCTGAGTTGAGGGTTCTCAGCGCCCTGCTCCTCCTTCGCAGACTACAGTCAGGACGAGAAAGCCTTGCTTGGAGCCTGCGACTGCACCCAGAGTAAGTAAGCTCCCACTGCCCGCTCCGTGGGGCTCCATCAGCAGCTGAGGAGCATGGGTCCCTCTGCCTCATCTCTGAGAACCTACATTTCTCCCCACCTTCCCGCACAAAAGAAAAGGCATTTAAGAGGAGCTCTTGGGTAGGACCCTGCTGGGTGGCAGCTGGTCATTGGCCCAGCATCTTCCGTACCATCCAGGAGCTTGCCAGAAACGCAGAATCTCAGTCCCCGCCCTGATCTTCTGAGTCAGAATCTGGATTCGCACAAAATCCTCAGGGGACTAGAGTACATTTTCAGATTTAAGAAGCAGCGGTGCAGGACGGTGGTTCTCAACCCGGCGTCAGAGTAGCCACCCGGGGAGCTTTAAAAATTGCTGCGTCTTGGTCCCCACCCCAGGGGTTTTGATTCGATTGCCAGGGGGAAGCCCAGGCACCAGCATTTTATATAAAAACACTCCAGGTGATCCTCATGCAGCCAAGGTTGAGACGCCCTGGGGTAAATGATGAGTAGAATCAAAAAGATAGATGTGAGATACAGCACGGTCCCTGCCAGGGCGCTGTGACTTGGGTACAGGTGTACCTGGACACTGAGATCCCACCAGTCACTGCCGGCCACGAGGAGCCCCCTCCAGTGACCTCGATGAACTGAGCACACGTCAGAAATTTCCGTGGGTCACGACTTGTTAAAGACACAAGTTTGTAGGGCCTGGGGCTTCCGTTTTCTTTAGTTTCGCCCCTGCCGTTTGCCATTTTTTAGAAGGCAAAGGTGAGGGAGGCATTATCCCGCCCCTCGCGGGACTGACGGCAGGGCAGGGGCAGGGCCAGGCGAGTGAGGTGCCCAGGACACACATCAGGAGGCGGTACCCACTGGCAGGACCATGCACGTGCACCTCAGGTGTCACCAAGCCCCATCACAGCCCAGGTGTCCAGTCTTACGTAGGAAGAGATATCAATAACCAAGTCTAATGCCATGTAACAGGTGGCATAGTCAGAGTCTTTAAGGCACAGCTAAAGCGAAGAGGAAGGGGTCAGCTCTTCTTAGGAAAACATCCTTTGGGGTTTTCAGCGAGTGTCTCTCTGGGGAAACCTGCACTGTTTTGCCCTTGCCCTGTAACAGCAGAGAAAGTTTTATCTTGAGTCGCTGGACACACTCTCCACGGCCTGACCCGCTGGACCGTACCCTGCAGGCTCTGTGAGCAAATCCCACTCTTTAGGGTCTCAAGTGAGAAGGGCGAAGAGAAGAAATGGGCTGGGTTTATTGAATGAGGAAATGATCACAGCCTGGACCTTGGGCCCAGAAGCATCGTTAACTCCCCCTTCTCCCCAAACAGTCGTGAAACCCAGTGGGGTCCACCTCAAACTGGTTCTGAGGTTCTCGGACTTCGGGAAGGCCATGTTCAAACCTATGAGGTAAGTGACTGCTCTCCTCACCTCCATATGCACAGCTGTGGCAGCCCTGGGGGAGTTCTGACCAAAAATGAATAAAAGTGGTCTAAAATCTTTAAGCCAAGCATTTAGAGACTCTCTTTGGGGCCATCTGCACAAGCATACAACTGTTTTGGTGATAACGAGTCAAAATAGTAAGAGCTGGGTCTTTGCTAGTGTTTCTGCTACACACTTGACATGCATTGTGCCTTTGGATCATCAACTATCTTATGAGTCGGGGACTGTTACAATGTCCACTTTATGGATGAAAACACTGAGGCCGGGAGAGGCCAGCTTGCCCCAACCTCCCAGCTACAAGCAGTGGAAGCAGGATTCAAACCAGGCAGCTGGACTGCCAAATTCACACTCCACCTCCAGAAATGAGCCTCGCTTTTTTCCAGGGCTAGGACCCTCATAAAAGTTTAGAGATATCTGCATAATAATACTAGTTTTGGTTGAAAAACTAGACCATGAAGAAAGGCTACCCTGAAGCCAATCACACTTTTTTTTTTAATTTTTCAACCACTGCGCCACCAGGGAAGCCCTAGTTATCTATTTTATACATATTAGTGTATACATGTCAATCCCAATCTCCCAGTTCACCCCACCACCATCACCCCCCTCCCGGCTTTCCCCACTTGGTGTCCATACGTTTGTTCTCTACAGCCAGTCACACTTTTAAATTAATTTCTATTTTATTCGTAACAACAGCAAATACATGCCTTTAAAATTTTGTAGTGTGTCTATGTGGGTGAAATAATAGGTGTTCAGTCTACGGACAGAGCTTGGTGTGCGTATGGGTTCCTGGCCCCCAAAGGGTCTGCAGCAGAGGTTTGAGATTCCTGAATCAGGAATGGTCCCCTGGACACGACACGCCCAAGAGAAAATGGCCCAGGAGGGGGTCTCATTACCCAAGTCATGCTTTCTGCCAGAAGGCGCGGTCTCCCGGTGGAATCCCATTCGGCTGACTTAGATTCCAAAGCTTCCGTCAACGGAGAGGCATACTGAAGGCCCTGTAGGTGGGTCTGATGGTCGAATGAGCACTAAATAAAAAGCCTTAGCTCCGACCCCTGCACTGCCCTAGCAAAACCCCTCATAAAGCACTAAGCACTTACATACTTAGGCATATAAAGTACTAAGGAGAGATTTATAATACATCAGCTGCGTGTTGAATCACTTCGGAAGCCTTGAAAAACCCCGATGCCTGAATCCCACCCTCAGGGGGTCCAATAGGATTGGTCTGGGGGCCCCCTCTAATCCCAAGGCAAGGACAGCCTTGAAAACAACTGCCACACAAGGAGATCCTCCATTTTTCCATGTGAAAATCCAAAAATCTAGTTGTTTGGTCAATTTAAATAAATAACGATGTACATGAAACGAGGGAATGTCTGCCTGTATTTAATTTACCCATGAAAACAAATCTCATCATATAAAACAATACAGAGATTTGGAAATATTGCTTCCCCCCGACCCCGTCTCACATGTCACTTGTCCAAAATTTTTGACATTGGTCCTCAGCATCGCTGGAGTCGAGTTTGGGATCAATGTTAAATCCATGTTAAATTCTGCCCCTGTCACCACCAGCAGCCTGTTTTAACCAGTCCAGTCAGGTAATAAAAGCAGCATCTCAGCTGAATGAATCTGTTCTTATTATTATTGAGTTGTGTTCTTTATATATTCTAGATACATGTCTTTGTCAGATACATATTTTGCAAATAATTTCCCCTGGGCCATAGCTGTCTTTCCAGCTACCTTTTTATTACAGTGTCTGTGTTTCCAGCCTCTTTTTTTTAATTTTTTTTTTTCTTTTCCTTTTTTTTTTTTTTTTTTTCCTGGCCAGGGGTTAAACCCGTGGGTCGCAGCAGTGAAAGTGCCAGGTCCTAAACACTGGACCGCCAGGGAATTCCCAGACTGTGTATTCTTACATACAGAATTCAGGAATGAAAACGAGCTGAGGACACATGGACAGTCCTTGCTGACCTGGACATTCGGCGATGCTGTAAGCAGCCCTGGGTCAGGCCTGGGCCGTACTCTAAGTGCGGCTGCACCTTCTAAAGGAGAGTGCCCACTCTGGGCAGCCCCTTGCCGTGGCTTCCAGGACTGGCTGGTGTCTGGGACGAAGCGCCCATCACTGTTTCCATTGCAGGCGCCGCGTACTTACAGCTCATTACACATTACGCTGATTTACATTTACATGCTTTCACAGCCCTCGTGCAGCCCCGCACGGTGGATTATAAAATTACTTGAAGATCATCCTTCTTCCAAGGATTATCATCAGCACTGGGGCCAGTCAACCTGGGGCAGCAGCCGGGATGCCCTTCATATTACTGGGAGGCACCTAAACATACCTAGCCAGCCAGCCCTTCATGACCAGGCAGGATGGTGCTTTTCAGGAACCTAGTAGGGATTCTTTAATGTACATAAGTACATATCCTCTGCATCAGCCTCCCTTCGATCCCTGGCAGGACCCGCTCTCACGACCCAGGTGAGGTGCCTCCGAGTAGACGGTCGATTCCCAGACCCAGAACTTTTCGCTCTTCCGTGTCAGTCATGCTAGATTGCACCTGTAGGGCACTTTTCCTTTTATAAAGTTCTGTCTCGTACCCCACCTCTCTTAATCCTTGGCCCCCGGGTGTACACAACCTCTGGTGTGTTAGCCAGTGCCCTGTCTTCTGTGTGTCTGCGGAAGAATGGATTTCTTCCCTCCAACCACTGGGCTTTTCAGAGAATCAGCGGCCGTCACCAGAGCTGCTCGAGAAGGAGGCTTGGCACCCGGGGGCCTCCAGGATGGTCCGCATCTTGCAAGAAGCTTCGCTCCTCCCGCCTGCCGGTCTCCCCAGCCGAGGGAGCCACGGGCTGTTCCTGATGTGCTGTCCCATCATCTGTGCCTCCCTGGAAAGCATAGAAGCGTGTCTTCCTTTCCGTCTGGTCACGTGTGTCAGCTCTTTTCTCAGGCTCCCAGCTGAGGTCTGAGTCCAGGGCGTGATTCCTTCCTTCCAGACAGCTGCGAGATGAAGAGACGCCCGAGGACTTCTTCTACTTCATTGATTTTCAGAGACACAACGCTGAGATTGCAGCTTTCCATCTGGACAGGTAGGGTCTGGCCCCAGGGAGGCGGCGCTGACTGCGGAGGCCAATCCCCAGAGGGCGCCCCAGGGAGACCCGGCCCGCCCCCACTTCTTCCTGGTACTTCATCTTCTTCGTGGGTCCCAACACCTTCAAACCCAACATGACCCATCCAACCCCATGGATCGAAAATCACAAGGCCTTTTTGTTATTTATTTATTTTATTTGTGGCTGTGTTGGGTCTTTGTTGCTGTGCACGGGCTTTCTCTAGTTGCAGCGAGCGGGGGCCTCTCATTGCGGTGGCTTCTCTTGTTGCGGAGCACGGGCTCTAGGCACGCGGGCTTCAGTAGTTGCAGCTCACGGGCTCTAGAGCGCAGGCTCAGTAGTTGTGGCACACGGGCTCAGTAGTCGCGGCTCACAGGCTCAGCAGTTGCAGCTCACGGGCTCTAAGGCACGCAGGCTCAGAAGTTGTGGTGCACGGGCTTAGTTCCTCCGCAGCATGTGGGACCTTCCCAGAGCAGGGTTCGAACCCGTGTCCCCTGCATTGGCAGGCGGATTCTTCACCACTGCACCACCAGGGAAGCCCCACAAGGCCTTTTAAGGTAATGAAAAGAGTCACTTAGTAAGAAAACTAACCCTGCCAGACTGCCCCAGCTACACCTGAACCTGACATTGCGATCTGGCTCTAGTTTCCTGCCCTGAAAGTGGCGAGAATGTCATTTCCCCAAAGGGTCTCAAGGTTACGATATTAAAAGGTGAGAGCACCTTCCTCAATTTCCTAGCTCCCTCCGTTTGCCTGTCGTTGCTACTCGAGGTGTGGTCTGGGGACCAGCAGCCTGGCCACCCCCGGGAGCTCTTCAGAAATGCAGACTCTCAGCCTCACCCTGGACCCACTGACTCAGAGCTGCATCTGAACGAGATTGCGGGTGACTCATGTGTACACTGGAGCGTGAGAAGCACTGAGCTAGGACACAGCGTGGAGGGTGGAAGCTTTGCCCAGGAGGCCTCATGGGATAAGGATTCCTTTCCCACCCCTTCTCCCAGCCCCTTAGATGCAGGCTAGCCCTCGGCACGGTCAGCTCTGCACTGCGGAGACCCCCGCCCTCGGCTGGGTGTGGTCAGAAGGCCGGTCCATTTCTTTTTTTTTTCTTTTTTGGATCCTGCCGCTTGGCTTGCGGGCAGGATCTTAGTTCCCCGACCAGGGATCGAACCCGTGCCCTCTGCAGTGGAAGCGCGGAGTCCTAACCACTGGACCGCCAGGGAGATAGCAGCAGGTCCGTTTCTAATGGGCGATCATCCCCCAGATCTGAACTGGGCTCCCCCTCTTTCAGGATTCTGGACTTCCGACGGGTACCACCGACCGTAGGGAGGCTCGTCAATGTCACCAAGGAAATCCTGGAGGTCACCAAGAATGAGATCCTGCAGAGTGTTTTCTTTATCTCTCCAGGTAGGCTTCTGGCCAGAGCAACACTCTGGGTCTAAGAATGTGGTTGGCCAGTGTGGTCTGACCTCCTGCTGGTGGCCCCATCCCCTATCAGGTGGCTACATGCTGCCATCAGACACTTGCACCCTGGGCCACCTGGGCGTCACACAAGGTGACCTGGGGATGGGAGATGGTTGGACATGAGATGCTCACCAGCCTGGGCCCTGAACTCTGATGCTGGCCGCCCCCGAATCAGATGCACCCATCCGAACAAAGGCCGGGTTGGTCGCGTGGGCGCGATGCAGCAAGGCTGGTCCCACACCGTCTCTACTCAGACGTTCGAGAGCTGGTCCCCAGGATGCTCAGTTGAAGAGCATCCACAAGCCCCTACATCGGGAAAAGGCGCTGTTTTCTTCTTCCCCGGCCTTTTCCCCCCCCGAGCCGCGGGTTCAGGGTTTCCCTTCCCTCCTCATGGATTTCGTGGGGCAGGAGGACGGCGTGCGTCCTCCGCTTACCGCTCTCCTTCTCCGCCTCTAGCCAGCAACGTGTGTTTCTTCGCCAAGTGCCCGTACCTGTGCAAGACGGAGTACGCCGTATGCGGCAACCCGCACCTGCTGGAGGGCTCCCTGTCCGCATTCCTGCCGTCCCTCAACTTGGCCCCCCGGCTGTCCGTCCCCAGCCCCTGGATCCGCTCCTACTCGCTGGCGGGCAAAGAGGAGTGAGTGGCCCCTGGACCAAGGACTCGCTCGCCTGGCTTGGGGAGCCCTGACGCTGCCTCAGTCCTCCTCTGCCTCGTCTCACGTGGATCCTGGTGTCCGTTCTGTCCCTTTCGTTCATGCGTTTGGTTATAAAGAGCCCACTGCGTACCCAGCACTGGAGGCTGGGGGAGACAGGACAGACCTGGGCTGTCCCTTCAAGAAGCTCTGCGGTCCAGCGGGGCGGCAGACGGTAGCCAGGCTGTGCCCACCTGCTGTCCCGCAGAGATGCCCACGGGGAGGCCGCGGGAGGGGCCGGGTTTGCTGAGTCCACGCCATGAAGCCGGGACCTCACGGTTGTTCCCCAGGGCGTGGCACACTCCCGGGCACAGGGCAGGTCCTCAGTTAATACGAGGTGACTGAATGAATGGGCTCGTCGATCCAGCCACCCCAACCGTGGTGGGAAGAGGAGTAACCGGGCCAGAATTTCTGGGGGACGTGACAGATCCTTGGGGACTCGTGAAGGCTGAGGAAGACACCCCCCCCCCAGACGAAAAGGGACCTGGGGGCGTTCTAGGCGGAGGAGCCCACGTGGCAGAGGAATGGCAGAGG
>NW_020174923.1:1975157-2035390 GCF_003031525.2 Neophocaena asiaeorientalis asiaeorientalis | reverse complement strand
GCTCGGGAGACCGGAGGGCAAGCGCCCGAGAGGCTGGGCGAGGGGCCGCAGAGGGAGCGGGTGCCCTCCCGGCACACGGGCAGTAAGGCGCCCAGCCAGGCGATGCTCGGAAACGCGCGGAGAAAGGGCCCCACCCCTTCTCACCCAGGGCGTCTGCCGGTCCCGCGGGTCCTTGCCCAGGTCCTCGTGGGGGCGCCTGCCGCCAGCGGCCCGGGCAGGACCGGGGCGGGGGGCATGGATGCGGGTCGGACACCTTGCCGTCCGGGCTTCTGCAGCCCAGGCCCTGTTCTCCCCTCAGGTGGGAAGTCAACCCTCTTTACTGCGACACGGTGAAGCAGGTCTACCCGCACAGCAGCAGCGGCCGCCTCCTCAACATCATCGACATGGCCATCTTCGACTTCCTGACGGGTGGGTGCTGCCCGCGGGGCCCGGCCGGGCGGGGACCCTGCGGCCTGGGCCACCCGGCCTCCATAACCTCGCGCCATGCACGGGCTCCAAGTGGTAGAGGCCCCGGGGACAGGAGTGAGCGGGCCGCCCTCCCGCTAGGGGGCTGCGGGGAGGCGCACAGCGGGCGCAGCGGCGCGGCCCAGGGAGCGGAAGGCTCGGCAGGAAGGCCGCTGTGCGCCCTGGGAGGCGGCCCGGCGGGGCGCCGGCGCGGGTGGGAAAAGCCCCCGACGGGACGGCAGCTCACACCGGCTCTGCCCGCCTGCCTGGCTCCCTCCTGCCCCCTCCGCGATTCCACCGGCCACCTGGGGGCGCAACAGCTGGCGGCCCGGGTTCCGACTCCGGCCTCTGAGCAGCCCCCAGGCCTCCGAGCCCCGCGGGGTCTCACAGGGCGGGAGCCCGCGCCCACGCCTCCCCTCCTCCACAGGAAACATGGACCGGCACCACTACGAGACGTTCACCAAATTTGGGGACGACGGGTTCCTGATTCACCTCGACAACGCCAGGGGGTGAGCGTCCCCACGGCCCTTCTCCGGCGGCGGCACCGCTGTGCAGCGGCCCCGGGGGCGGCAGGGCCCGAGCCAGGGCCTCCACGGTCGCGTCCCGCCCCCTCCGGGCCCTCCTGGCCCCGTTTCCTCTGCTCTTGATCTTTGCTGAGTACCGCCTGACTCTCCTCCAGCCTAAGAGCGCTAGGAAGCAGACCCACGTTTTCTGTAACCCGCCCCACGGTCCCCTCCCGGAGACCCAGCGCATCATCCTCGTGCTCGGCCCTGTGCGGCCGGTGCATAAAAGAACGAACGGATGCTTGCTTTTGCCAGCTGTGGACAGAGGCTCTTGTGACCTGACGGAGAAGGGCTGGAGAGGCAGCGGCCGTGATCCCTGGCATTTTACCCCAAGCTGGGATTCAAAAACGGCAGAGGGGGAGGCAGGAGGAAGCACTGAGGCGGGAGGTGGTGCCTGCCCCCCCACACACCCCGTGCCCCCGTGAAAGCCTGTCTCTCCTCCCTGCAGGTTTGGACGGCACTCCCACGACGAAATCTCCATCCTCTCGCCACTCTCCCAGTGCTGCCGGTGAGCTTTCCGTTCAGGGACGGGTCACAACTGTGACACTTCGTCCTGCTTGCCACCAAGCTGCGCAGGTCATCAGTTTTCACTGGCCGAGGATGTGGGTGGGTAGAATGACAGGAACAACCTCATTCCTTGTGCTACAACCACAGAACTGTCCCCAGCACTTCTCACACCTTCATCTCTCAGCAGATGACTTAGGATCTAATCTTTTAAAACCTCTCGGTCGCCCGCTTTAATAACACACTCAGATCATCACTCACTTTTCGAAGAGCCCGACGGCCTCTGACAGGACTAACCAGACCTCTGCTGCGCCCCGCACTCACGTAAGCTCATAGGTATTACTGCCTGATCACCAGCTAAGCAAAATCCTGACTGAAGTCCCATAAACTCATGTCAGATTAAAGGAAGTCCTCAGGCCTCTGCCTGGCCAGCATTTCTCCAGAGAATCTCTGCCCTGCCTCTACACCTCTCTGGTGTTTCAGCCGAGCTGGTCAAGATCGTCCACCTGCTCAGCTGCAGTGTCCGGAGCTAATTAGAAATACGTGGCCCACACATAGCAAAACGGTGTCTATTTCCAGCTGGAAAACTCAGAGCAGAGCCTGAACTTTCTTTCTCCACTTCTTGGGGTAACTTATGTGTGCCTCCCTCCCTACCCACTTCCTCTCCTCCTGAGTAGGAAAGGCAGGAGTTGTGTATGACAATGCGTGGACACATAAGCTGCTTACATATCTGAGTCCAGGTCACATTCCCACATAAAAAGAAATCAAAATCCTAAAGGCAAGGTTGGCCCTACCCCATTTCCATCCCTGATTTTAGAATCTGACACAGAGAAATCAGAATTACAAAGTCGAGCAGAAACAACTTGGAGCCCGGCGGTACCCGCAGCCTCTGAGACGGCAAACATCTCCATCATTTCACCTGCTGGAAACTTCTCTCGTTAGCTTTCAATTTCCTTGAGAAGTCATTATTACACAGCACTTCTGTTCGGATTCCCCGAGGAGCAGCAGATGCTTGGCGGGACGACTGGGCCAAGGACCGCCAAGTCCTATAGCTGTCACCCTTCATCCATTCCCTTCTTACCGGGTTTGCATTAAGACGTGCCTGAGAAGACACTGGGGGCGAAGGCTCTCCAGACGTCAGCCCCCACCACTGTCGGCGGGGAAGGAAGTAAGTTCGAGAAGTTTCTTTCTTTACGTTTACTTACTTGGTCCCCTGACTTTGTCCTTCCAGAATAAAAAGGAAAACACTCTCGCACCTGCAGCTGCTGGCCCAAGCCGACTACAGACTCAGCGACGTAATGAGGGAGTCGCTGCTGGAAGACCAGCTCACGCCTGTGCTCACAGAGCCGCACCTCCTCGCCCTGGATCGCAGGCTCCAGACTGTCCTCAGGACCGTGCAGGGCTGCATAGAGGCCCACGGAGAGCACAGCGTCGTGGCCAACGGCCCCACGGGACAGTCGGCCCCAGACTCCGGCCCCAGCTAGGGGCTGGACGAGTCCAACCTCGGGAACTACGCCTGGAGCCCGCGGTGGACTCTGGAGTGTGGACCACCGTGTCCTCGTGGGCCCCAGCCAGGCTGGGGCCTGGGTCAGGAGCTCACGAAGCAGGCAGGGCACTGGGATGATTCCAAAAGAGCAAAAGAAGTGGGACCCACTGCACTTTCCTCCTTGGAGCACTGCCCTGGCTCCCTATCTCCCCAGAAGCTCAGCTTCAAGGCCACAGACCACCTGCTGAGCCCACTGGGAAATCTGGACACGGGACCGGCCTGGAAGCCTGGCTCCCAGCAGAGAGCATTAACTGTAACAAGTAAAATTACGGGACATCAGATGGACACCCCCAGATCTTTATTACATCTACAAGGATAATTCCTGATCCAGATTAATAAACATCTGGCATCTCACAAGCAGACCCCAAAACAACCCTAAATATGATAACTCCAACTGGTTCAAAGTAGTCCGCACACTTTCTGTTCATATTCTAAACACTGTGGCCCAGTCTGAACACAATAATCCCTACTGACTGGTCCTAAAGTAATTTCTCAGAAGTGTTATTACAAGAGGTGAAAATAACATAGGGATTTGCTCAGAGTATCAGCAAAGGGATATTTCAATCCGAAGAGTAAACGTCAATTGAAATAACATCAAGGCTGTCAAAGCTGGCATCCAGCAACAATAGAAGGCAAAGCGAGGGTGGCCCTGAAGGGGGGACAGCGGACGAACGGGTCCGGCAGGTCCATGAGCCCGGACTAAGCAGCACAGCCAGGGCCGACCCGAGCCCACCGGTGAGTCCTCCTCCCCTAAGATTCAGGAATTGTCCCCCACCCGTCCCCAAGCGCAGCAGGGCTGTCTGGAGAAGCCTGGCACTCTGGATGCCACTCCCCTCTGCTCACTCAAAGCACTAAGTCAAGTTTACTTTCCAAGCCTCCCTCAAAAGTGGGCATCTCAGGGGTTTCCTGTCTCTTCAGCCTCCTCCCTGCTGACCTGCTCGTGTCTGAATAGGAGGCTGTTTCTTATTCAACAATCCATGAAAACACACAGGATAGGCGTGTATTCACGTTAATCACTCAGCAAGTAAAAACGGCTGATTTCATCAGCTCAGCTTTTCTGGTACAGGCCAGAGGCGCAAATACCAGTACGAGTGGGGTGGGAAGAAGCTGTCGCTAAAGCGGGTATGAGGTCAAGACGCCTCTAGACGTCATCCAAGACGTCTGCCGTGTGCCCAGAGACAGGGGCGCTTCCGGCCCAGCCCGGCTGCCCCCATCACTGGTACGCTGCCCCGAACCTACGTCCCCGTGATAGTGATACCACTTCCATTCACGGAGCTCGTTCTCCACGTGCGAAAGTCAAACGCAGGCTTCCAATCCTCCCCGACAGAGAGGATCCCTGACCCCCAGAGTACCTCCAAGAAAACTAAGGCTCAGGAAGGTTAACTAAAATCGCGCAACTTAATGATTCAGAACTATCCCAAAGCGTTCTTTCCACTGTAACGCAAAACTCAACAGCATCTCACCCAATTCACGCAGTTGTATTTGTTGGCTTTAAAACAAAAACCAGTCTTCAGTCGAGGAACCTCCATCGCAGAGCCTCGTGTTACTGAGGCGTCTCTACTGCTGCTCAAGGCCTCCCACTTCACAGATGGTTTCTTCTACTTCAAGCCTACGTTTCCTCTTGGAGGGGGTGCCAGGTAATCACACAGCGGAGCGAGAGGAGAATATTCAGGCGAAGGTGTGCAGAGACTATAGCACGAAATGGTCTGAACTTCCAAACTGCAGAGGCTCAGGAAGGCAGGCCCAGCTCCACCTCGACCCGGCCTCTTCCATGACAACGGACTAGTTTTCAGATGGCCTACAATAAAAATGCTGGCGTACTTTACAGACCGAGAGTAAGAGAACTGAGTTTGACCACAGTATGTCGCGTACCTAGATATTTCATCATTCACCCATCCATTATTTTTTCACTAATACCAAAATTAAGCCTCTACCATTTGTCAAAAATACCAGAAAACAAAAGACCCCAGTCTTAGATCTATCAAGTTCTTCCAGCACGCTCATTCTGGACCACTGTTCAATTTTCCATGACATAAAAACTCTCCTGTCTCTATGTTAAGAACTTTTCATGTTTTCCTGTCAGTACTACTGACAGCAAACTAAAAAATGAAAGGGAACCGACAGCCCACGAGCTGGTGGAGAAAGCGGTCTGGAGGAACTCACTTAGCCTCCCCCAAAGTCAGGAGGACAATCTGAGTCTGAAGACGGTAAAAAGGGTAGTTGATTCTCTTATCTGTGGTAGTTTTATGGTTGATGAGTCACCAAGGACACGGAATCAGCGGAGACAGCCGCCTTCCCCTAGAAGCGATACAGGGCTATAGGTTCCTGTGAGAGCCTCTGGTGACATTCCTGTCAACCTACCAATACACGATCTTGATTCCTGTGTTATGGTATGTTGAAGACACCTCAGTTAGTATCCACTGTTGCTTCATGAACACTGAGCTCGGCCAACGGCGCTGCCGCTCACGCCTGAGAGAAGCTGGCTAACACGTACCCCTCTAGAGACCCACCACAGCCATCTCACCCTCGGGACCCCCAACCAGGACATGAGCACTCCTCTGGGGGCCACTTTAAATAGAGAAATCACCAACAGGAAGTATAAAAATGCAAAAAAGTGGCACTAAATAGACCAAAACAAGGGCATCTGATCCCAGCTGAAACTAGAAGGCAGAGTGTGCCTGGTCTGACCTCCGCCAGGCACTCGCGTGTCGGGAGACGCGGACCCCTCTCCACTCAAGTCTGGGAATGACTGTGACAGTGCCGGGAGTACTGATTTGGGGGTTACAAATGAATTTCAGCAAGTACGCAAATTTGCAAAGTTCGCAAATACAGCATCCGTGAACAACGAGCACCGACTGTAACTGACTTTGAGGCTAACAAAGATGATAAAAAGCCCTCCGTCTAGTGGTGACTTAGAAAACCACAAAGCTACTTAAGCTACCCTGGCAGAGAGCTTTCGCAAAACGAAACAATTCTGCTCATTAGTGGGTTGGGTTTTTAGGCAGCATCAAGATGCAGTCACAGCTCTGGACTTCTGTCAGTCCACAAATTTTAACTTTATAACGCACACAGTAACACTGACTGCTGTGTGAAACTCCTTAGGGTAAGAAAGGAGGGATTTCCCATTCTCCCTTTTATGTTCTCTCCACAGTCTTTCCTGATGGCTATTATGATGGTGATCAACACACTGCCTCTCCATGTTGTTTTAGCCCATCTAGAAGTACACTGCCAGGGCCTAACAAAAATACAAAAAGGGTTCAGCTGTTCATCTGTGGTTGGAGAGAAAGCAATATTAAGAAAACTAACATCATACTACTTCAATTGTACACTGTCAATATTTAAGTCATTAAAATACAAAAAGGGATTTCATATAAGCCAGTGTTTTAGAGGGAAAATTAAACTACAACCAGTAGTACAGTCAACCCAGGAAAATGTTCTTCAGTTATATTCTGTTGTGACTCAAAAGGTTCCAACTCCAGCAGGTTGAGGGAGGGGATTACTGAATCTGGACAAAGTGCACGTGTTACAAAGTAGCACAGCTTAAGCAATGTTCTGGGCAAGGCAATACAACATTATCTCCAACTTCACTGGATGTAAATGAATTCAATTTAATCGTCCCCGCCTCAGAAATGAGAAATGTTAGAAATGACTTTGTATGTATGCGGAATATAGAAGCATACCTAAATATATGAATGCACATATTAAATTTAAACCAAAGAGTATGCTGACCTAGAAATGACATCCCCCATGAAGTGTGGGAACGTTCCAAAGCCAGAGAACCAGTCTACCCTCAATAAAAAGGAAATCTTTGACCTCTGATTTATTGTTTTCCTTCCATTGCTCAGTACAGATCTGCTACATCTCAATTACCCTTAAAGAAAGGTTTTTAGATTCATTCTTTGACAAACTGAATTGGAAAACACTGAAAACAAACACATTATTGTTTCAAAACACCGATCCCCTAATTCACTTTCGATTTTCACTCATGCCCACCGGATTAGCAGCTTCGGGGGTGGGGCGGAGAGGAAGAAGAGAAGCAGAGGAGAAAGGGAAGAAAAACTGATTCGTTAGAGAATTAAATTATTTAATCTTTTTTATTACTTGACCTACCATTAAGACAATCTATAAACAAAAAGAAGAGGGTATATTAGCACACACAGTATAATCAGACTAGTGACCAGGAAACAATACAAAATGGTCCTTTGGCCATCTACGCTTTCTAGAGCAGTGGAGCTCATAAATCCACTTACCAAGCCCAGAAATAATGACTTCTAAAGCCCCGAATATCCACTGAGACAAATGATGCCAATCGTGATTTCTCACATAGACTGCACAAAGATAAGGCTTTAAATGTGATCATTTTAAAATTCAGACTTAAATTTTCTTAGATTAAAAATTACAAAAGGGAGTAAACAGCAAAGCCAAATGATTTAAGAACAAAACTCATTTAGAAATCACTGTTATGAATCTAAACATACACATGAGCATGATTATATACATATATGAAACTCTGCAAACTTATGGCATTCTAAATAATTTAGTTAAGTACAGTTTTGGCATTTAAACAAAGATCAAATCAAGCTTTAAGCTAATAACATAATTTTTATTTTTAATCTTTTAAATATAAAAAGCTAAACACAAAATACAGACCAGAAAATCCTCATTTAGTAAAGATTATTTTGAAAAATAAAAAATTTGAAATAAGGTGGCTTTCTATCCCACACTAAAATGTAAATAAAATCTCTTCCCCAGATTTATACTCCAAACTTAGTAACAACCCAAAAGCTGTTCAAATCTATGAAAAAAATTTACCATGACCAATTTAAATTACCTGGGAAAGGGGAAGGAGAGGGGATTAAAAATCAGAGCCAGATGCACACAGATGGAAAAAATGCTTGCAGTCACCCCCAATATAACCCTATATACTATATAAATCACAATGCAAATAAAAGTGCCTACATTATGGAACTGTGAAATTTTGTTTCAAAAAATAACAATAATAAAAATAAACAGTTGGGTATCATTGGTGCACATGGAATAATGTAACAACACATAAACCTTGATAAGGCTGGAAAATACTGAAATAAAGTTAAGACTCAAAACACTCGTTTACACAAAAAAGTTTGCCAGAGAAATAAGGTGGTAGATAGGAAAGCAGAACTTTTCAGTAGGATGGCCTTTTAGACCAATATGAAACACAAACAAACACATCCTACCCCACCCCGCAACCCACCATAAATTCTAGTTGATGTAAACAAGGAAGGAAAGGTTAAAGCAAAGTAAAACGCTTCTTTCAAATCTCCTGCCCCAGGGAACTGAGTGGGGCAGAGCTCCCAACACTGAACTCTGTCCACCTGCCACTTCTCCCTTTAGCAATCCCACCTCCGTTTTTCGGTTACGACATTTAGTCTGTCTTTTCCCAGTAAATCCAATCTCCTGGAATCAGTGCTTAAAGAGCGTAAGAGATTATTATCCGGGACTCAACTGAAGGATATACATTAACCAAAAACCCTACGTTAGCAACCAAGCGTGCAGACCTCAAATCTTATTCTCAGTTCAGCATGTGCTGATCAACATTTGGCACCGGCTGGACAAGTGAAGTGTGATCAGAGTCTGTGAGCTGAGGCAGATGCAGTTAAATCATTACCCAATGTTTGCAGCTTAGGATTTGGTGTGAACCTTAAAAGGCAGGGAGGTATAGACAGCCACTCCTCAACATATTTTAGAACTGGAGAGGAAACATTAAGAACAAGATATAAACAAAACCAGGCAAAGTCGCTTGACAAATAAAAATTCTTGTTAAAAAGAAAAAAAAAAGAACTGAACAGATCATTTCCACCTGATAATTAGCAAAATTGGGCATTTTTTCACCCTTAAACTAGTTTAAATACAGGCAGATGTCTTTCTACTACACTAAGATTTTTCTATATCTGTTTTTCCTAATCCTCAGAGCTTAATGAGAAATCGTTTATTCTATAAAATATAGCATATATGGCCACAGTCTAGAATCTGCTTATGGTAACAGGAAACTGCTGTCACTTGAAAGGCAATCTCGCACGGTTGCATCATGACTCTACGGTAACTCACGTGGCGCAGGGTCTGCCCTCACCAGAAAGCATGGCACGCGCGGCCCAGGGTGAACACTAACGCGGCACAGACAAGCAGGGACAGCCGAGTCTCCACAGAACTCTTTCTATTTATTTAACTGTGTACGAGCACTCAGTTAATGCTCCAAAATAAAAATGGTGCAGTAAGAGCAACTTTTAACAGAAACCGACAAGAAGCTGCGATGCCACTGGCCACGTGGCGCTGCGAAGAGGGGCCAGAGAGCAGTCTGCGCGGGGAAGCCTGGACGGGGAGAGGCGGAAGGGAGGCACGGGAAGCAGGTTTCAGACGGACAGGGACACAAAACTGTTGTACTGCTGGATGTTCCGTTTGAGGATGTCCGAGCACGGGCCAAGGACACGTTCAAACCTCGGGCGGTCCAGCTTGACGCACTTCAGCGGGCCACGGGCAACCACGGTGGCAGCGCGAGGACGATTCATGAGCAGCGCGATTTCGCCTGCAGGAGGGAAAGGGCTGAGGTGGGCTAGCTCCCTCAGAAACGTCTTCTGAGGGGCGCCCTCCGGGGAAAAGAAAACCCGTATTTTTCCTCCTAGTAACTCAGTACAGGCCACACTACATCTGCACCTCAGGAAAAAACCAACTGACAGATATGAGACAATCAACAACTTAATTATTAACTGAGTCGAGGTCACACTACTTCTCTGAGAGCCGAAAACTAAAATAAAAAATAAAATTCAGGGCTTCCCTGGTGGCGCAGTGGTTGAGAGCCCGCCTGCCGATGCAGGGGACACGGGTTCGTGCCCCGGTCCGGGAAGATCCCACATGCCGCGGAGCGGCTGGGCCCGTGAGCCATGGCCGCTGAGCCTGCGCATCTGGAGCCTGTCCTCCACAGCGGGAGAGGCCACAGCAGTGAGAGGCCCGCATACAGCAAAAAATAAATAAATAAATAAATAAATATTAAAAAATAAAATTCAGGAGAAGAAAAGGCAAGATTATGAAAGACTGTGATAGCTCACTGAGAAGTGACTTACAGAAACTATGTGTTTATTGTGAGGAAATCCACATACCAAAATAATCAGAAGGCCCCAATCTTCCCACTTCAACAAATTCTTCATTTTCTGAACGACGCTGTAGCACAGCAGCTGAACCCTATAACAAGATCACCAAAAAGCAAAACACATGAATACTTTCAGATCCTGGGTGGCATTTTAAATATCCTGTGCAATTTTAGCTACTCTGCAAAAAAAAAAAAAAAAAAAAAAAAACAGACTCAGCAGTTATGTCAAATCCTCTGTGTTCCTGTGATAAACGGTAATTGAAGAGTCACTACAGGCTTGATGCTTATTTACCCCAGCAGTTCCTGCTAGGAGGTACTTCTCATCACGCTGAGGTACTTCGAGGGTTCAGACTCAGGTTAGCAAACTGTAGAAGGAGGGCCAAATCCAAGCTCACTGCTTTTATAAATAAAATTTTATTGGAACAATACACCAATTCATTTAGATACTGTCCATGGCTGCTTCCCCACTATGACAAGAGTTGAGTCTGCAACAGAAACACTATGGCTCATAAATGCCTACATTACCTACTGTCTGGCCCTTTACAGAAAGACTTCCTCAACCCCTGGTTTGAACAACACCGATTAGCATCTACTGAGCCACATTCACAGCGAATCTGCTCTGTGGATCTCCTTGGCTGGCAAGAGTATCCTCTATACATTTCCATGGATTGTGACGATATAAAACATGGTAACATTTAGAATTTAAATACCTGCCTTTGATCCTGTTTGCCAAATTAGCCCAAATGCATGATTTTAACAAGAACGGTGCAGTACATCACAGCCTGTGTGCTAAATGGCTGAGTTCTGTTTGGCTTCTGTGAGGAGAATTAATTCGAGTAGGTCAGAATTCGGCTATTACTTCATGCAAAGCCCTCATTTAAAATGTGGTGGCCGGGCCGAAAACCAAACAACGACATTTCAAAGGGAACGATAATTTTTAAATAAAACTGTTTATCTTAAGAACGGTAGCTGTAAATGAGAAGTGGTGTCCCCTATTCCCCGCCCGGTGCTGCCCCGTCTTTACCTCTAAAATAATGAAGAACTCATCTCCCGGCTCCCCCTGCACCACAATCTTCTGCCCGTCTTCAAACTGCACTGGTTCCAACGCATCAGCTACCGTGAGACGCTCCCACTTGTCCAGAGATTCTAAAAGGCAGGAATCAAAAGAATTTCTCTGCATTATTTGGTATTGCTAAAAATCTCAAAACAAAAGGTATAAAGAAGTCAACCACAATACTCTAGTAGTGGCTCTAATCCAACACGGCACCTGTCTTCAACTACCTCTCGTCTCACCAAGATCCTCCTGTTACTTACAGATGACCCTAGAGCTTTCTTTCAGTAGCCAAGTGGCCAGGTTAACCTATACCAACTGCATCCGATGGTACAGGGATAAGAAAAACGTAATCGTTAAGTATTCCTAAAGATTGCCATCAATGCAAATCGAACCTACAATTACAGGACCCAAAAGTAATAGTTCCAGAGATTCAGAGAAATAATGTATCAATTTAAATCCTCAGTAGAATTTATTTACAAAACCAACAAGAGTAACTAGAAAATAACTTTTGTTCCCAAAGGCCAAACTAACACCCAAGACACTAAACAAATGTAACCATTTCAGAGAAAGGACAAATAAGGGCAAAAAAGTCAATTCACTATAACAAAGCAATGACTCAAGACTATATTACCTTATAAAAATCGCCACTTCCCCTCCCAATGAAGAACAGCTTGTAATAATATCTCTAAGTCCACATAACAAAATATGTAGAAATGCCTCCAATTACCCTACTTTACTCTAAATTTCCCCACACTTCTAGCATTTTTTCAGAGAAAGCAAGCTAATGACACCTATTCTTTCTACAGAGGAAATGCATTCTTGGAAATACTCACTTTCCTGAACCAATAAACTCACTGATGGAGCAACAGAGAAACAAGTCCCAGGGGGAATAACTGTGAAAGTCCACACTCAGGAGAACACTTCCAGTCTTTCTGTCTCTCCAGGAGGAATAAGTAACACTTATTTCTAATTTAGAGGTCCGTCATATACTAGCGAATTAAACACACTTTAAAATTACTTTTAATTTAGTCACACTTCAACTCTGCATTCCATGTGGTTTTTGTGAACCATTAAAAAAAGAAAAGGAGTTGATAACTGGAGTAATCTTTACGAAATACAATCAGTTTCCTTAAGCATTACTAACACTTCAATGTGACAATTCTCCGTGCAATCTTCCAAAACTTACCTAAAATAGACACTTTACTAAGAAACTCCTCATACATCTTGCGCTTTCTCAGTGTGCTTCCCTATAAATGAAAAAAGAAAGTGTAATTCACGTAATGCTGTGGAGTAAGAAATACTGTTTCAAGTAAATGAACAACAACAGAGAAGTCAAAGCTTGCTACTGCTGCTTGATACATGACTGGCTTCTTCCTGTTGGAGATGGTAAGCCCTCTGTTCAGTTCAATCAAAAGCTCTTAGTAACTTGCTCCTAAAAGAAACACCAGGTGTATGCCCAAAGGATTCACAAATTAGTGAAGTGTCAAAAAAGCAAACAATCAGTTCTCCAAAAAAACAAAACAAAAACACAAAAACCCAAGTAATATATGTGACTACACTTGAATGTATTTCCAGCCCAGGGTCCTTTTCCACAACCCTGATCCTGCACAGAAGGAAGGAAATACAACTGCTACCACAGAAACAACATCCCACCCTGACAAAAAAAAGTGCCGTAACCCCAAACTAACCCAAAATGTCTTATCTGCAAGGTTTGCTAAATACATCTGGGGGACAGAAAGGGGAAACACACAGTTCCTCTATAATAAACATCCCTTACCCAGTAAATTGCCTTGGCAATTTATATACTTATAAATATATATGTATAATATGTATTTATATTATTTAATATTTATTATATAATATGTATCTATTACATATACATATACAAGTATATACACAATAGATATACGTATCTCCATCCCAGTACAGAAAATTTTCTAAGTACGTCCAACCACGTACTGTCAAACAGCCAGACATGTAATACACAAATTTAAGAAAGCCATTTAAGATGACTAATGCCATTTACTGGGACTTAAACCCCCACGCTACTCCATGAATTTGTCAGGAAGTTCTCATAGAGTCTAATTACATCAGCAGAACATTCCAATGGTTTTTATTACTTCGTTTATTCCTTTACAGTGAGAGGGGACATGAAACCTGCATCACTGCTAACCTCCTTCCCGTTTAGAGAAGCTGATGGCTTCTGAGTGGCCTTCAATAACGCCATGCACCCGGAAGCAGCACCTCTCAGGCCAACTGTAATGTGCAGCGATGAGCTAAGGGAAGATGCACTGACTTGACAAGTGGAGAGATTCCCAGACATAAGCTGACCACTGCATACACACCACATTCGTTTCCCATGTTATTTCTGGCCAAAGTTTTGTTCTCAAAGATCACTGTCTCAAACGGTATAATGAATAATGCTAAGCTGGGCTTAATACAAGCATTCAATCATTACAAGTAAAAAATATTCTCATTTTAATGTGGTGATACTATTTAAACGTTAGTTACACAGCCTGGATTGTGAGCCACACTCCAAAACCCATGTATCTTACCATAAGGATTCTTCTATAGCTGTCTCGGTCGATACCCCACAATTTCACATTTGTCTTTGCCTTGACAGTGGCTGCTCTAGGTGTTCCATAAATCAAAGCAAGTTCCCCAAAGCTCCCTCCTTCCCCAACACTGGTTGCCCACTCATTGTTGACGTAGACCTAAAATACAAAAGCATTGTTTTTTTCTACATAGACAAATACGTAAGTATTAAAAACCTGCAAACCTTTTTAAGAGGTCAGAACCCTGAACTTTGTTTTAAAAAATAAAATGTGTTACATTTTTGGTACACACGGAGCAAAACAGCTGACTTCTGACAATGAGTTAAGTAAGTTCAGAGTGTCTGTAATTTACCTAGTTTAATTGTCTGATAAGGAAAAGGTCCTCTGTAAGGATGACCAGGGCAAAAAAGGTGAACTAAGCATTAATATTAACCACATGTATTTACAGAGCACTGTGCCAGGCACGGTGCTAGGCAAGCATTTTACCTGCAGGAGGTACCGAGTTTTCTAATAATCTTATGGGAGCAACAAGACTTCCAGAACCAAGAAAGCTGTACCCAGTCTCCCAGCTCACGACCGGTCTAGACTCTCCCTGACCCCTGTCTTATTCCACAGCACACACACACGCCTTAACCACTTATCTAGCAAAAGTTCTGAACTGTAGGTCTAGCTGAAGAAATTACCTTTAGAAAGTATCTGTGTCAGTAAAATATTTGGCAAAAGGAATCAAACATACAAGGATGTAACAGCCCTTTAGAAACTCTTAGAAGCAATAAATATCAACAAGTTGACTTTTAAGATTATCAACACATTTTTGCAATTATTAAATCTTACATCCATCTCTCCTTGATCAATCACATAGAAGTTATCCCCTTCATCACCTAAAGGCGAGGAGAGTAAAAAAAAAGTTAGAAGCATATTAATTAAAGAAGCACAAATCGAACCAAATTAATGTAAAAATGAACTTGTGTCAGAGAGGTGCTGTGAGAGAAGAGTATATTACAAATTAACAGAACCTTTCAAGAAAAAAGTCCAGCCATTTATTTTAGAAGTCATAAAACTGAGTTTTTAGTCATCTCGTGGCAAAGAATGCCTCTGGAAAAAAAAAAAAAAAGCCACTCGTGTGTACCAAGACATTAAACGCTACATCATCTATAACAACAAAACAAGAAACAACTCAAATAGTAAGCAACAAGTATCAGACTGTCACTAAACAAGAAAATATATGGATTATGAAGACCCATGAAAATATCGAGAGTAAATAAGAAAGGAAAAAAGAGAGGACAGCAAAAGATGAGATCCATGTTACTACATGTGGTCAAAAAAGGTAAGAATCAGTAGAAGGCACAGAACCTTACACAGAGACGGGCTAGATGATGAAGAATAGAAGTGTTTTGCTTATTTTCTACTTTATTTTACTTTGTAAGTGGTTAATAGCAATATAAAGGATATGTGAAATATGTGTGGTTCTGGAATTCCATACAAAGTTAAAATGCATGAATTCCCTTTAACAGTGACCATAAACAAAACTATATCAGATGTTAGGGAAATATTAGTCCCTTAGGCAAAGTGTGCCTTTTAGCTCAGAAGATTTTACTTAAAAGAAATAAGAAAATCTAGTAGTATAACAGAAGGAAAACCGCGGGCTTAAAGAGGAAAAAACTTCAATAATAATAGTGCGTGCCATAAAAGCAGCCACCCTTACCCTGCTGAATAACAGTCTCTCCAGCAATAAAGGAAACCGGAAACATGGCATCAAAAATATCACTGCAAGGGAGAGAAGGCCTCGCGTTACATTTCATGTGCTGCTTCTGTGGATTTCAAACATTAACCTTAGAATTAAAGCTCCCAGATTTTCAGCCTGGATTGTTATCAGGTGAACAATTACTAAGAGCCTTAAACCTTGCGACAGTGATGAGACTAGTTTGGGACACCAACTGTACTGGAAAAATAGTGTAACAAAGTACCTGTACCTACCTTCTCTCATTATCATCAAGATGTGAAAACAGTACATTCTTTTCAATGGCTTTGGCTAAAGCAGCCATTGTCTTATAATCTTTTGGTATAACCTAAGAAAGAACAGAAAGTCAAAATGACGATTCCATAAACCAAGACCACTTCATGTTTGCAACCTAAATTACAATGAAATGTCAAGCTACATTACGGTATTTAAACAAGGCTGCTTTGAGTTAAATATTTTCAACACAACATTCTCACACTGTCTTTGATCCACGAAGTTCTCAACAAATATTGACTCAATAATCCCCTTTGCCTACATCTAGGCCTGTGTTTAAAGGCTAGTATTTGGTTCCTAGTCAACAACTAAAGGAACAAACCAAAATCACCTTGCCCGAGGTGATTAGTGAGGCAAAACTAAGCATTTTATGACAATTGGTCATTTTCTAAACTGTGATCAGGTACTGTTAGTCTCACAACCTCTTGCAAGCACAATTCTCTTCCCCCTTCAGGCTAACAGCGTAACTCGAAATGGCAGACTGGCTCTAAGAGCCAACTGAGACAAATGACGCTTGTAGGGTAAAAGGTTGAAAGCCACAACATGAATTACAGGATGTCAAGAAACTGACACCATGATTCAAGAGAAAAAGGAGTACTGCCTGCTCTTCTACTGCGAAACAACAACATGCAAACCAAAACCCCCAAAACTCACTTATGCACTGCTTCATAATTACTGTTAGTTATTTCCTCTGATGGCATGCTGTTACAGAAACCTGTTCCCCAAGTACCCAGGAACTGTATAGGATGGAGTACGATCCATCCTGTTTGTATTTTACTACTCAAAACAGCGCACGCATTCATCAAAGAAGACTGGATGACTACCACGTGGGTCCCAAAACCATGTCCTCAGTGTTCAGATATCAAAACTACCTTCCTCACGTAGGACGCGGCATCCTCCTCCGTGTAGACCTCGGCACTGATGGCACCTCGTCGCCTCCGGCCTTTTACCGCTGGGTTGGGTGGAGGAGGAGAGATTTCATCCTCCCTCGAGTCTGCACGAGAGCTCGCTTTCTGCAGAGTCTGGATCTGTTTTGCCTCCTCCTGAAAAAGATTATAAGTTTATAAAATGAGACCCTTCAACATGGCATTCTTCAGCTGGTATTCTCATACTCCAATGACGGTCCTTCTCAGTCACTTCAAATCTCTCCCTCTATTACCAAGCTGAAAGTTAAGGTGCAAAGGTCAATTACAAATGGGGGGGGCGGGAAATGGAGAGTCAAGCTTGAAAATAAATACTCTGGAAAGACTTCACTGTTTCTCAGAGGGTAACAGATGCTATATTTATTAATGAACAAAAGCCACTGGTACAGGGCACGTAACATGCAAATAAAAAACTATATACTCATTATGATAATATACTGACAATGATTTGTAATGCACTCAACAGTAATGAACTGCAAAACAAAAGGCTGGGAAATTAGTGTGAGATCCCTGCCCCACCCAAGAATGCCATCTCGGAATAATCACTCAGGCACAGCAAAGTCATAGAAGAATGTCTAGATTACTGCTACTCCATTAATTCAGTATGTATTCTCTGGATCTGCCACGCCAAGTCTACACTAGGCAAGGGGAACATAAAAACCAGTCGGAGGGCTTCCCTGGTGGTGCACTGGTTAAGAATCCGCCTGCCAATGCAGGAAACACAGGTTCGAGCCCTGGTCCGGGAAGATCCCACATACCGCGGAGCAACTAAGCCCGCGCGCCACAACTACTGAGCCTGTGCCCTAGAGCCTTCGAGCCACAGCCACTGAAGCCCGCGCGCCTAGAGCCCGTGCTCTGCGACAACAGAAGCCACCGCAACGAGAAGCCCACGCACAGCAACGAAGACCCAACGCTGCCATAAATAAATTTATTAAAAAAAAAAAAAAAAACACCAATAGGAGAGAGTCCTGAGCCTGTGGAGCTCCTATTGTAGCTGGAGTCTCAGGTATAAACAAATAATGAAATGTGATGGTAACCTAGAATTTAACTAAGATCGGATGTAACAATACTTCTCCTGACAGAGGTGGATGCATTCTTTATGGTCAGGGTTGACACTTGAAGTTAAAACAAAAAAAAGTTTACCCGCTTTTAAAAACTTATTAAACCAATCCGTTTAAAACTGATGTCAACTACTTGACCTTCTTATTTTTCAGATCTAGGGCCTTAAAAAGAAATTCCTCTCAGGTCTTCAGTAAAGAATGAGTTATGCCCAGACGTAAAATCAGAATGAAAAAAGCCAAGAATGATGAGCTATTTACATTCTCATTCATCTGACTCACCCTCCATTATTTTTCTAAGCCGTCTTTCAAATTCTAAATGAACTCAGCATTTACTATTTCTGAAAATTTTTTGATAAAGAAACTAAGGAGCTGCCTACTTTTTCTCCTGCATGGTACTCAGCTCTGCATTTGGCATCAAGACAAATAAAAGAACATATAAACGCAGCAAGGAAAATCTAGAACGATAACAATCAAGGCATTAATAGTGTTTATCTCTATTATAGACTCATGTTTGATATTTTTATTTTTTGGAGGGAGGAATTGGCTTTATTTTTCTCATTTCTCTAGATTTTCTAATTTTCAATTAAAAACACAGTAAGAAAAGCCTATAACAAAACCAACTTTAATATATTTGCATATTTACTTACAAATGCACTTACCTGTTGACCAAATAATCCAGTAAGTCTACTGCCAAGAATCTATTCTAAAATATGCGTGTGTGTGAAATGACAGATATACAAGGTTATTTATTATATCATTGCTTTTAATAGTAAAACACTGGCAACCACCAAAATGGTCGTCAACATGGAGATTAAATAAACTGTAGTACATCCATACAATGGAATACCATGCACGTGCTGGATATGAATTTGTAAGTGCCCATACATTATCCCTGGAACACAGTGTCTTCCTGCACTCTAGGAAGACAACGAAGTGGGAAAAAGACTTTTTATTGTCATATCCTTTTGTACCTGCAGAATTTTGAACCATGTGCAAATATACAACCATTTTTTAAAAAAATACATTTTTAAAGAAAACCCACTTCATTTTCATTCCGGTAATTCCAGTAAACAGGTAAGGTTTTCCCATTCCATATTAACAGAGAACTTTAAAACTCAAGTCTCCCCCAAAGTCTAAAGTTCAAGAGTATAAATGAAAACACAAATTCTACCCCAAAATCTGTCACTGATATTTCACAAAAATTTCATGGAAAAGTTTCACAAGTAATATCTCATTTGGAACTGTCTTCTATCTAACTGAATTTTAAAGACAATTTTGAAGTACCAAAAGCATTTTGATTTTAACACTGTTCCATGGGTTTTCATCTTCAATAGCAATCAGCTAGTACCTAATCCTGGTGACTCAGAGCCATTACTGAGCTCATCGATTTCTATTATACATTTTTACGTCCTTTTTCTTGCTGTTGTCGTTCATCCTTCAGTCAGTCTCCTCCCTCCTCAGTTCTCTCACTTATTAAAACAAAAACAGACAAAAGAACCCCTCCCAGTCCACTTACTGTCAACACATCCTAGAGTATTAAGCTCCGATGCTGTGCCCACCGCTTACTTAATATGCTTTCAACAATCACTATTTGTCCGCTCCCTGCCCCTGCCATTCCATGCTTCCCTGTAGGTGAAGTAAACGTCCCCGTCCCACGGACTTGGGGCTGGGTACGTGGCTTGTTTTGCCACAGCATGTCCTCTTGTAAGATCTGACTCTGGCCCCTGCAGCAATCAATCCCTCTCGGCCTTGGGAGCAGCTCCTTCCAGTCAACCCCAGAACAAGACACATGGAGCCAAGAAGAGAAGATGGGCTGAGCCCACAAGAGCTGCACATGACCAAGAAATGAGGACTTCTGTAGTCAACGAATGAAATTTGGGGGTCGTATGGTACTACAACATAAAGCTACTACCCCATGTGACCACAGCCAAGTTACTTGATTTCTCTTAGTTTTACCTGCTACCTCTGTAAAATGGTGATAATCACCAACCTCACACATCTGAAATAATGAGTATGTATGTATGTATGTATGTAAAGTGCTCACACGGTACCTGGCACACAGAAGACACTCCATGGTCGGAGCTATTAAAATTCCTCTGATCTATCAGACAGGGAGGTTCTAATAAATATATGCAGAAAAGAGGATTCAAATTACAGGTAACAGTCTGAAATAAAACCCAGAAGCTTTCAATGGACTTTTTGGGTGCATTTCTTATTGAGCGGTTGAGGGTACCAGAAACATGACCCCTGGTTAACACAGGGAAAGAGATGACAAGAGCGTGACCATATTTTCACACATATAACCTAACACCTAATGCACAGAACAATGACCTGTTGAAAAGTTGAAAACCTAGTTACTTGAAAGTCCAGATATTTACATTCAACCCTGGCTAAAGGAATGTATGCAAGTGAACAAAGATCCTTGAATTATAAGAAAAAGTGTTAAGCTGTGACTTTTATTAAAAGGCAAAGAAGCCAACACACATTAAATTAAAAAATCCCACGTGCAAAGAAACTACTTTACTCATCTTTTCTTGTTTTCCCCTTGCTCAGTGCTTAAACAGGGCTATGAGAGCACAGGCTCTGAAAGGAGCACCACACACTCAACACTCCCTATAAAAAGACACACCCTTCACGTCTCACCAACCTCATCCCCTCATCGGATGGCTTCTATTGATGTCCAAAGAGAAGAAGAGGGATCACCTTACAGTGACCAATTTCAGAATCAGGTCTCCAGAAACACACTTCACTTCAAAACAGGGAAGGCCCACAGCAGCCTGGCGCTACAGTATTTCACTATCAGGAAACTGCTGAAATAAAAGAAAACCAGACTTTCTACCACAATGCCAAGACAGCAAGGCTACATTCATCGGGACTGCTTAGTTTTTTGTTGTTGTTGTTGCTGTTTTTGCGGTACGCGGGCCTCTCACCGCTGTGGCCTCTCCCGTGGCGGAGCACAGGCTCCGGACGCGCAGGCTCAGCGGCCATGGCTCACGGGCCCAGCCGCTCCGCGGCACGTGGGATCTTCCCGGACCGGGGCACGAACCCGCGTCCCCTGCGTCGGCAGGCGGACTCCCAACCACTGCGCCACCAGGGAAGCCCCCGTTGTTGTTTTTGATTAGTCTAATCATGGTACTAGACACCAATTTCAACAAACAGCTTTTCAAGAAAACAGTAGAAAATTCCTGATCACTGAGCCACCCAAACATTTTTTAAACACTAGTAAAACAGACTCTTTTACTAGTAAATTATGCTGGTTAAGAAACTGTCCAAACCAGTGGGATATATTACAAATATTTCTGCAATACAATTAGATAATTAACAATCATATACCTAAGAAAATGCCTCCCAACTGGTTCACAATTATGAAGCACATCAAAACTTCAATATGCTTAAGAAAACCTGTAAATTTATCTCGCTGAATTTCAGAAGCAAATCAAACAAACTACTCAAAACATTTAACAATCCAAACTTTCTCATTCATCATTTTTTGAGGGAAGTGAACTCAAGCATCGACCTTGATGAAAAATGATCATTTTGCTTAGAAAAGCACACACCACATGCTTAAATCCCACTGACATACACAGAATGAGGATGAACAACAACGACTAAAAACTGCACTAATTTTTTTTCAAGAGGAAACAAGTCCTGACCAGAGCTGTAAAGTAAAAATTTGACAACCATCAATCTTGATCTCTCTGTTCTAGAGTCGATTCACCTGAGACATATTCTACAGTAAAACACACTTCACTAATTCAGAGTTTCTGAAATATGAGTCCCAAGCTAGACTCAACTGTTTCATTACAGTGATTTCGAAAGGTGGGATAAAACTTATAAGTTCACTTGCTTTACTGAAGAAAAAAGCATTGAATGCTTTCAAGTACTGTAGAATTTCTCACTTCAGTGGTACAGCAGTACCACTGCTGTACTACTTTTTAAAAAATTTTTACTGGAGTATAGCTGATTTACAGTGTTGTGTTAGTTTCTGCTGTATTACTTCTGATCAACTGTACCTAGTCAGTTATTTCATTTAGTCAGGTTTATGTACTAATTAAAACAGTTACAAGGAACTGTGTTTGGAAGACGAACACCTGTTAGCCAAGTAAACTTAGCATACAGATTGGTTTTGATAAATTCTACTGATGACAAAGTTAAAAATTACTTCAAGTGCGTTAACGACATTGCTTTTCTGAAGTTCTATTTGAGATGATGATGATGATTTGGTCAGAATTCCTTTTCTTCCAAAAGGTACGAATCAGCGGCACCCCACGGCATCCCCTTTAACAATCGTCAGGGTCATCTCATGCCCTGCCCCATTTCTCTTTACCTGCTCCAACCTCTCAAAGTACTCCCTGAGGAACGCCATGGGCCTCTCGGGCCGCGCGGTACACAGCTGCACGATGGAGTCCTTGAGCAGGGCCTGGATGTCGTGCTTCTGCACGTACAGCTCGCATTCCCGGAGGCTGCGCTCCTCCTCACTGGCGGTGCTGCCAGACGCCATGGCTCACTATGGGGAAAACACACAGATGCCTGTGAAAGCTGTTTACAAAGAGCAAATGTCAACTTGGCCTTAGACCTAACAAATTCACTAGGCAACTGATTCACAAGGATTTCTTTCTAAGTAGATTTTTTTTAAACAGGGAGGTGAGGGCTAGGGAGTCAAGTATGTACAGAAATAGCATTCTCTCCAAGTAGTGTTTCACTGAGGTCCTGCTGCACAGGATCTAGGCTCTGCAGGCAGCCACAGTGAGAAGAACCTCAGCTCTCCGTTGGAAGTATGAGCCACTTATCCCCGGCAGAGGCGGGGTGCTGAGGAGTCAGGCCCTGAAGGGAATTTCACTCAGTTCTCCTCCTACAAAAGAAATCATGATGCCGTGCCAAGTGTGTACATGGCAAATGGGACAGAGAATTATAAGGGCACACAAGTCAGCTCTAAGTGAAAGCAAGAAAGCACAAGAAAGAACATCTGACATTCCCTAGTCGTAACCCGGATCCCAGGGGAGTGTTCTAATCTCACCCAGCAAACCACTGGAGCAAAGGCTCTGGTTAGCCAACTACTAGCACAATCAACATTTTTTAAAACACAAAAGAAACCCCAGATGAGTTATAAAAGCAACTTTTAATCCTAGACTCTTTTTACCAGATTCCAGCTCTAGATGATAACACACTTACCCACTCGTAAGAGGGCAAATCCTTAACAGGAAAAAAACCCCACATAAACAAAGAAACACCTTACTAAGTAAACGACAAAAGATTTGGACAGGAAAGAAACCATTTTATTCATCTGGACAGGAAAATGTTAAAACATTAAGTTTTAAACTCACATGAAGACTCAAGAGATAAAACTGCATTTAGTGAATTTTAGAAGGTTCAAACTACCTGGATGTGAAGCAAAATAAACAAAGGTAACAATGGGCAGCCAACCTTACCCTGGAATTAAAAGCTTACTAATTTAACAAAAGAGCCATAAACTGTTTTCCTTTCAACTCCTAATTATTAAGTAATTAAGATTAGAAGATAAAAGTGAGGTCTCCTCCACTTTGCAACTGAATTCAATGCTAGTTGGTCTTTTCCAACTATAATGCACACAAAACCACTGAGATGACTGTAAATTTCAAAGGAGAAGGAATCAGCAGAGTAAAGAGCTACCGTGCTGTTAGGCATCTTGCTTTGACAACTTTCATGGTAAGGGTCAATAACGAGTAAACTAATTAACAGACCATGAGAAGGTCTGTAGCTCCCTGACAAGCACGTAAACTAAGAGGCCACAGAAAAAGCCTCATGCTGCTAATTCAGAAATAAACACTCTAATACAAACACAAAAAACAAAACAAAACAAACACACAAAAAACACGGCACTTTCGGACAGATTTACACCAGCCCCTTTTCCAGTTCAGACAGCCACATGAACTGAGAATCCACTTCAGTAGGATTTTCTGCATTTGAAAAAATACTGTACTGAAAGCCACCGAGAACAATGATCAATCAGATCTTTTTATGCTTCAAAACATTCAGAGCCATCTCAGGAATATCAATACATGTATTCAACGGATCAGAGAAATCATTCGAAGATCAGGTCTGTGGTACAAATGAGAGAACTGGGGCTAAGCGTGAGACTGGTTTGTTGTTTGCAACGATGTATTTAAAACACCGAAAGGAGGACACTGGAAATAAGGTAGCATATTAACATAAATGCCCCAGGACTGGCGCAGTCAGGTCACCGTGTGAACCCCAGAATATCCGTATTTCACGGTCTTATTTTTTTAATCGAATACCCCTAGATTAAGTCCGTCCTCGTACTTGGTTGTAAAAGCGTAACAATTTAGCTCCCCCCGCCCCCAATTATTTAACTGCTGCAAAACGTACACTGCATTGCCTCTCCTCCTAAGAAAACACTGAGATTCTTTCTTTCATAAAGTCGGTTGTGACACAATTCCGTTTCAAAGGGATCACATGCGAGGCGCTATGCCAGACACCTTGAGAAACTCGCTGATTCAGGCCGCAGACCCTCAGACCAGCCAGGAGCCCTTCCTGGGGGTCATCCTCGGAGCACCGAGAAGACCCATCTCTCGGGCATCCCTCCGGCGGTGACGCCGTTCGGCGTCGCACCTACACTGAGCTGCCGGGGGAGGGGGGGCGGGTCACAGGTACCGCGCCCGTTTCGGGGGCAAGGACACGAAAGTGCCCTTCACTCCACTTAGGCCACAGTCACTGCCACAAGAATTTCGGGGGCAAGGACACGAAAGTGCCCTTCACTCCACTTAGGCCACAGTCACGGCCACGAGAAGAAGGGAGGCCCATCCTGCAACCCGCTCTGGTCGGAAGGCCAAGGGGAGACCTGGGGGGCGGGGACCGGGAAAGGGGGGCAGGGGAGAGGGGACAGAAAGCCACGGAGAGGCCGGGCGACGACCACCGCGGGGGCGGGGCGACAATCCCGAGAAGGAAGGGGAAGCGCCCGCGGGAGAGGCCGGAGGGAGGAAAACAAGGACTGCCGGGTCCCCGGGGCAGCCGGAAAAGCCGGGGGGCGATGGCGGATTCCGGGGACATCTCGCCACCGTCCTTCAGGAGAAGCGGGAGGGCGAGCGGGGAGGACTTGGGGCGGGGCGGTCGGAGCGGGCCCCGGGGGTCTGGGGGGCGCAGACCCGGGCCCGGGAGCTAGGCCCGCGAGGGGCCCTCTGGAGACGCCGAGCCGGGAGGCGCAGGGGGTGCGGCCGTCCCCCGCAGGTCGCTCCCCGCGACGCCATCTTGGATCGGCCCGGCGCCTCCAAACGGGCGGCTGGCGGCAAAGCTGGGCGCGCGGGGGCCCCCGCCGAGGCCTCTCACCTGAGGGCGGGCGGCGGCGGGTTCGGACTGCGGTCGAGGCGGCGGCCGGCGGAGCTACCTCAGCGGTTCCCTCCCAGCCCGAATCCACTCGGCTACAGCTGCTCCTCGGCGGCTCCACCGGAAACGGCCGCGCTGCAGCCAATCAGTGCCCGGCTGCTGACGTCAATGCGCCTCGCTCTGGCCAGACCCGTCGCCTTGGCAACCTTAAAGGGGCAGCGGCCCCGGGTCCTCCGCCGCCGCTCGTTGAAGGACCCTCGCCCCTCCTCTGCCTAGAATGATCCCCCTTCTACTCTTCTTTCCGTCCTGCCTTGTCCCTCGTCCGCAGCTCTCCTCGCGCTTGCCTCTGATCTTCTCCTCTCTCTAGCCCGAGGCTTCCCTCCTCTGTTCACCTGCCGCCCCTTACCTGTTCCAGTCTGGACGCCACAGGTCCTCTTTTTTCTCTCTGCTGCTCTTCTCTCGCTCTCCGCGCGGCTTTGGGCAGCTCCCCTCTCTCCTCCTCTCCTCTCTTCTCCCCACCCTCACTCCCACCTCCCCCGCCGCCTCCGCCTTTTCTCCCAGCCTTCAACCCCCGCCCCCAGGCCGACCCACGTGGGGCGTCTCGGATGACAGGTGGGCGACTCCGCCCCGTAGCCCGGGCCGGAGGGGGACGCGGGGCCGGGGAGGGGGAATTCCTGCCGCTTCCTAGCCCCGGAGGAGGTGGCGGATCCGCTGCAGCTGCGCCAGGGGCCGAGCGCGGGCGGATCCCGGGATGCGCACGCCCGCCGCGTATCCTGTGCTCTGCCCGCGCCGCGGCCTCCGGGCCGCCATCCGGTCCAGGAAATCCGAGCCCTGCCAAGTGTCTGTTTGGCCAACCGGGCCGCTCTCCCCTCCATGGGTGCAGTCGCCAGTGGAGGCCACACAGTCCCTATGGGCACAAAATGCTGGAAAGGACTTTGTCGGGGTCCAAGAGAGGCCTGAGTCCTTCTAGCTCCTGGAATGCCCCCATCCTCGCCCCGACTCCGCATAATGAGAAGTACAAAACGTGCAAGTGGGCACAAACCGTCTGTGACCACACGAGAAATCTCAACCGCCTGTAAAAACTGCCCTCATCGGGGATGATGGAGGGGAGGGCGGGGGAGCGACTTCTATACTGCTTCAGCCATTTTTTTTTCCCATGCAAGTATCCGCCCGTGGAAGAGGAAACGGGATGAGAGGCAGGGGACGCTTTCGGACATATGAAGTCGCTAAAAGAATAAAGAAGGTCCTTGGAGCACACGTATCTTTGTATCTGGCTGATACCTGTTGTACCCTTGGGGTATATAGCTCTAGGGCTGTATGTGTAAAATACACAATGGATTTAACACATAATACAAAAAATATATAAATACCTCTAATAATTTTTATACTGATACCAGGCCGAAACTGTAATATTTTGGATATATTCGGTTAAATATTAAGATTAATTTCGCTTTTGTTTTTTACCTTTTTAATATAGCTATTAGAAAAATTTTAATTTTCTCTATGACTCGTGTTTATAGTATTTCTGTTGGACATCACTGTCCTAACAGGCCAGCTGCTCCCCGAAATCCACCAGTATGATAAGGCCTCTGCTTATCAGAGTATTTCTTTTATTTAGTTGTGGTTATCCCTCCCCCTACCCCCCCACCCCCCCGCCACGGGCTTTCTGAAAGTCAGAGGAAGCATAGGCAACATCAGAAAGGCCAGATTAGGCCTATAAGAGGGGAATGTAGGGGGGAAGTTTCTTCTCCCACCTACGCCCCCATGGGACTTTCGCCAGGGATGGGTGGAATGGGAGATGAAAGGCACAGCCTCAGTCGTATATATGATTTCACCCTTGTCAGTACAAAGAAAGGCTAATTAAACTGAACCCTAAGCTGGCAAGCAGGAGGGGGAATTCGATAGCACTGAGCAGGCCGGGTCGCGTTCTGAGAAGAAAACACTGCGGTCGGATAAATCTGAGTTTGGTTTCAGGCTCTGCCGTCTCCGGTAATTGACTTAATCCCCGTGAGCCTCAGCTTCCTCGATCATAAAGGATGAGCAGGGCTGTGCTAAAATGAAGCAATAAAGATAATAACGGCACACAAGTCTATAGCACTTCCTGTGTTCCTGGCAGTGTTCTAAGTGCTTCACTCATACTAATTAATTGAATCTTCATAATAAACTCTAGCATCAGTATTATTATTATGTTATTGTCACGGAAGGAAGATGAGGCCTGGAGCAGTTAAGTGACTGCTGTGTTTCATACCTAGGCAGTGAGCCTAATCACTCCCCTTTGTAGCATGTATGTAAAGAAAGTGCCCAGCACAGGGCGGGACACAACAGATAAAGATTGGTTTGCTTCCCAGTTGCTCTCCCCTTCCTCAGGAGCTACCCACACTACTAGGTTAAGACTTGAGTTGCACTGTGTCCCATTCTCAGTGTTACCTTCCTAAGAGAGTCAAGACGCTTAGAATAGGGAAACCAGCAAGCTGGTGACATTGAGCCCGGTGCTTTGGGTGGCAGCTGACTCCGTGCTGAGGCCTGGCTGTGTGTCCCCATTCAGCTGCATTCAGGCACCAGTCCAGCCACGGGCCGTCGTTTCCTGTGTCCGTCGCACTCAACCTTGTTCTAGCTGCCAAATCCTCCTAGGCTGGGGCTTTGAAAGACAAAAAGGGAAATGTGCAGTAGATAGTTGAGCCTGGGGAGAGTTCACCGAGACAGCTGCTGCGAAAAGCCAAACAGCCTCGGTGGTTTCCAAACGCTGCGAATGCTCTTTCAGTACAGACGGCCGTGCCGCTGTGAGAATTTCAACTCATCAAATTCATTTCAGAAATGACAGTGGTTCCACCCTAGCTTGTGCGGTTTCCCCTTCTCCAGAGGCCTTCTGCCCTGAATTCCAAGGTCTGTCAGCCCTTTTTTTTCCTTCTTTTTTTTTTAAATCTGTGTCCTTGGAAAACTCCACAAAATGAGTTTCTACGGTAGTGGCGTCGTAAGTAAATTTTTCTCTTCAAAACAAAATTCCTTAATTGCTGTTACAATGTTTGTGAAACAAACAGCAGCAAACAATTTTAAAAGCAAAATAAACAACAGTTATGCATTTAGCAAGCAGAAGTTGAACTAAGAAAGCCAGTGTACATAAATAGAGACACAAATGTAGAGAACAAATATATGGACACCAAGGGGGGAAGGGGGTGGTGGTGGGATGAATTGGGAGATTGGGATTGACATGTATACACTAATATGTATAAAATAGATAACTAATGAGAAACGGCCGTATAGCACGGGAACTCCACTTCGCTGTACAGTAGAGACTAACACAACGTGGTAAAACAGCTATACCCCAATAAAAAAATTTTTTTTAAACAAGAAAGCCAGTGTATAAAAGGAAGGAATATTTTGGCATGCCATTTCTTAGTGTTTCTTATGTTTAAAGTTTCCATTGGGTGAGGCCAGATGCACGTTATTTCAGGTTTCCAAGGAGGAGTTCTCAGACTATCACCACGTATTTGTGCTGAGTGTATATGCTTCCTGTGGAACCCAGGATTGTGGTTTCAAAGATAACCTAATTCCAGCAAGCATTCCAATGCAGAAGTCTTTCTGCTTTTCTCACTGGCAAATGTCCAGGGAGGAGCTGATGTTACAGCCTTGACTCTGAAGAGGGTCTGGAGGCCCAAATTCTTCCTCTGGGAACCTCAATCTTTTCTCTTAAGGCGTTTATGGAGGGTAATGTGCCTTACTTACAGACTACTGTTCTAAAGGTGAATCACGTCTAAAAAATACCTTCTCAACAACATCCAGACTAGTATTTGACCGAACACTGGGTACCAGGGACTCGCTAAGTTGACTCGTAAAAATTAATCATCGCAAGCGTGAGTCAACTCTAGCCCAGATATTTGTATGAATTTCTTCTGAATATTCTTCTCCCAGATATGGAGCTCCTATGCCTTTGCTAGTTTTAACTCATGCTAATCCGAAATCAGTAGTTCACAGATCTGGGGCTTTAAAAAAAATAGTGATGATAAGCAACCAGAATTTACTGTATAACACGGAGAATTCTATTTGATACCTTAAAATAACCTATAATGGAGGGCTTCCCTGGTGGTGCAGTGGTTAAGAATCCGCCTGCCAATGCAGGGGACACAGGTTCGAGCCCTGGCCCGGGCAGATCCCACATGCAGATCCCACATACCGTGGAGCAATTAAGCCCGTGCGCCACAACTACTGAAGCCCGCATGCCATGCTCCGCAATAAGAGAAGCCACTGCAATGCGAAGCCCACGCGCCGCAGCAAAGACCCAACACAGACAAAAATAAAATTAAATAAATAAATAAATAAAATAACCTATAATGGAATATAATTTTTAAAAAACAACTGAATCAATCTGCTGTACATCTGAAACTAACACAACATCGTAAATCAAATATACTTCAATAAAAATAATTTTAGTCACGGTCTCCTCAGAGAAGCTCATGAAAACAAGGGCTTTCTTTCTCCCCAGAAAATATGCCAAGCATACACACATATGACATTTATCGTCTGATTTCAGTGGGTCCACAGATACTGACGCTCATCCATGCCTGGACGTCAGGTTCAGAAGACCTACAAGGTATTTCCTGAGCATACACAGGGCAGGCCCTAGATGCCTGGGATGCAGAGAAGGGGAAGGATGAGCTCTGGCCCCGCCCTCGAAAGCAAGGAGTACGATTGCTGTATCCTGTGGTACGAGTATGTTTACTTTTGTAAGAAACCTCCAAACTGTCTTCCGAAGTGGCTGCACTGTGTCGCGTTCCCGCCAGCAGTGACGAGAGTTCCCATTGCTCCACAGCCTCACCAGCATGTGATGTTGTCAGCGTTTTGGATTTTAGGCATTCTATCGGGTATGTAGTGGTATGTCGTTGCTGTTTTAATTTGCAGTTCTCTAATAGCCTATGATGTTCAGCTTCACTTTGTATGTTTATTTGCCATCTGTGTATCTTCTTTGATGAGGTGCCCGTTAAGATCTCTTGTCCATTTTCGAATTGGGTTGTTTGTTTTCTCATTGTTGAGTTTTAAGAGTTCTTTGTGTCTTTTGAATAAAGTTCATATAATTTTCACGTCACATTCTTTTGCTTTCTTTCGACAATTTTAAAATGTAAAAATTATTTGTAGCTTGTGAGCTGTACAAAAACATATCGTGGGCGAGTCAACCCCCAGGCCATAGTTTGGCAACCCCTACCTTAGAAGTTTGGGTTTTCTACTTGGAGCCACTGGGGAATCATACAATGGTCACATGCAGGGAAGAGACGTGGTCAAGTACACACTTTATCACTCTGCCTCTAGTGAAGCGAGGGCAGGCCCAGGGTGCATGAGGGAGCTTGGAGCAAAGACACCTGCTGGAGTTTGTTGCCAGAATCAGGTAAGGGGTGGGAATGGCTTAAACTAATAAAATTTTGATGCAAGTGAGTAGAGCCGGGCCTATTCCAGAAACACTAAAGAAATGGGAGAGACAGAACCTAGGGATTGATGTGGAGCTTCAGGAGGAGGGAGACTCGAGGATGACCCCTAGGTTTCTGTCGCAGCCAATGAATCAATGCTGCTGCCCTTCACTGAGTCAGAGAAGCCGGGAGGAGCAGCGGGGTGGGCGGGGTGAGGGGCCGCGAGCCATCCGCGAGGGGCTGTCAGTTGTGTGCTGGTTGGAAGCTCAGGAGACAGTTAAGGGCTTTGAAATCATCAGCTTATTCATTTCAAAGCCGTGGGCATGAGTGACATCCTTCCCGGTAGCAGGTGTCGAGAGAGAAGCAAAGGGAAGCAGGAAGATGGCATGAGGAGGACCAAGAACAAAAAGATAAAGGGAAGAAGGGATGTTAGAAAGCAGGCGGCAAACCAGGAGAGAATGGGAGTCGCAGAAGCTGAGGGGGGCAAGTGTTTCGAGAAGACAGATGCTGCACAGACACAGAATAAGAAGTGAAGAGTCAGGGCAGTTCACAGCACTGGGAACCAAGATGACACTTCTGACCTGCAATCAAGGGGGAAAGGATGCTCAGAGCTGCTTTTCCACATGGACTCCTTTGCATGACCAGCCAGCAAGAGATTAGAGAATAAATAATCACGAGGCTGTTGTGCTGCTTAAAGCCGTTTGAAACCTGTATCCCTCGAAAGGCACAGGGAAAATACACAGAATGTCAAGGCTGCATTGTTTCCATTAACTGCTTTCCTACTCACATCCCGTGGATGGAATCCTGGATGGTGTTCTCACCCAACCAATCCTACACTGTGATTTCGGGTGTCGGCCCCAACTGGCACATTGCCAGAGCCTGGTTCTCCTGCCTTCCCAGAAGTGCCGTGAGTCACCCAATATACGTTCAATAAATTCCTTTTCTACTTATGTCATCAAGGGTTTGTTTCTTTGCTTACATGAAAGAGCTCTGAGTGATATGTCCCTTATCCTGTCCTGGAAAATAACAGTATAAAAATCTCTAGGCTCGGGCTTCCCTGGTGGCGCAGTGGTTGAGCGTCCACCTGCCGATGCAGGGGGCGCGGGTTCGTGCCCCGGTCCGGGAAGATCCCATATGCCGCGGAGCGGCTGGGCCCGTGAGCCATGGCCGTTGAGCCTGCGCGTCCGGAGCCTGTGCTCCGCAACGGGAGAGGCCACAACAGTGAGAGGCCCGCGTACCACAAAAAAAAAAAAAAAAAATCTCTAGGCTCTTGTCGGATAATGAGGGAGTGACCTATTCGTTAATGGGCAGTCTTCATGTCAACCAAGAGGAAAAAAAAACCAAACCACTGGACAGTGACTGTGGTCACCCAGTCAAAAGTCACAACTGTGTGGAGAGTCCAGGCTGGCCGGCCACACTTTAGTCAACCCTTGATCCCACCCATGCCTGAAGGTGGCAGCCAGAGAAGCGAGCTCCAATCAGGGGCCATCACTGAACAACTCCTCACTCTATGGTGCAGGGGCCATCTCCACTGTAGAGGACGAACACAAATTCTCCTAAGATGGAGAAAAGCATGAAAAATTTTTTCAATGCCCATGCTGAGAAACCCTATGTGCCTTTTCCACTTTGAAATAAACATTCTACCTTTTTTTTTTTTTTTTTTTTTTTTTTTGGGCCCGGGCCTCTCCCTGTTGTGGCCTCTCCCCTTTTTTTTTACGCGCAGGCTCAGCGGCCATGGCTCATGGGCCCAGCCGCTCCGCGGCATGTGGGATGCTCCCGGACCGGGGCACGAACCCGCATCCCCTGCCTTGGCAGGCGGACTCTCAACCACTGCGCCACCAGGGAAGCCCACATTCTACCCTCTTAGTCGTGGTTATGGGTGAGCTTTACTAAGCAGCTCTCATGGCTGGCCCTTCTGGACTGAATCCTGGCTTGCTTCCCCAGCCCCGCCTGCTCTTCGATCTGGATTCCAGGATGGAAATCGGTGCCCCACGTCTGAATGTTTTCTTATCCCTTCTTGCTGACTTGGTCGTATATCCTCAACCATCTCCTTCCTCTCTCTCCTGCCCCCATGATATGCCTGCCCCCTGCACGGAGTTCGGGATTCTGGATTTGCAGCTAGCTGGCCTCCTGGCCCATGTTCTTACAGACCCATCTTATCCTCCCACCCCCTTGATACAGTCTGAGTTCCTGTCCTGGCATTCCCTTGCTCTTCTCTATTTTTCTACCGCCCATCTCTCTTCGGCCCTAGTTGGGAGTACAAGGTGTTAGCATTTTATGCAAAGCACAAATTCCTGAAGACTGATCCTGAGGAAGGCTGCTGGGTGTTGTCGGGTACCAACTAAACTGGCACCACCAAGTGGCAATAGTATAAACAGAGCTTAGGATTCACTCCAGCTTTGAAATGCGGCAGGAACTTTAGGTCATTTTATTTAGATTTGCATCAAACTAACGCATATATTTTTGTCTCTACTATGCTTTGCCTTGACCACTCATTCAATGACAGTTTAATGTGAACCTACCCTGCCAGGAACTGTGATCGTCCTTACCTTACAAGGGTCCCAAACATGGTCCCTGGTCCCTAGGGGGAGAGACAGAAGAATACACACGGGGGCTTCCCTGGTGGTGCAGTGGTTGAGAATCCGCCTGCCAATGCAGGCGATATGGGTTCGAGCCCCGGTCTGGGAAGATCTCACATGCCGCGGAGCAACTGGGCCCGTGAGCCACGACTACTGAGCCTGCGCGTCTGGAGCCTGTGCTCCGCAAAAAGAGAGGCCGCGACAGTGAGAGGCCCCCGCACCGCGATGAAGAGTGGCCGCCGCAACTGGAGAAAGCCCTCTCGCAGAAACGAAGACCCAACACAGCCAAAAATAAATAAATTTATTTTTAAAAAAAAGTGAAAGGGAGACAAGGTCATTTACATGGCTGTTATTGATAGAAAAGAGGAAGTGCACCCACCTGTCGAGAAACTTCTGTGGCCCTTGGCTAGCGAAGTTCTGACATGGGTTTTACAGCGGCCCTGCCCTCCAGGCCCTTAGCGCCCTCTGCTTTCCCAAGGCCACGCGCTGAGGTAGGTCACTGCCTACAAGCACACAGCTATCAGTCAAAATCCTGCCCAAATGTCAAAGCTCAGCGTAAGGAGTTTGGCACCCATGAGGTTGCCTCTTTCCTCCCTGGTCAGATGTTCTTCCCTCATGTAGTTCCCTGCCTTGTTTTCCCTTATTTCATAGCACTCAGCACATTCCATGTTATAATTCAATGTGTACATGTCTCATCTTACTGAGGGGCTTTGTGGTTAGAGTGACAACTTCACAGTCAACCTACCTGGGTTCTACCTTTGACACTGACAAGCCATGTAACCTCAGGCAGATCACTTCCTCTTCCTTAGCTTCGGTCTCCTCGTCTGTAAAATGGGCGTTGGAAGAACATCGTCCTTGTTCTCTTAGTAGGGTTCCTGGCACCTGATTATCGGCATCTTCATCCCCATTATTGTCTCCTCTTCTCTCAGCGCTGAGCCGTCCAACGCAGTAGCCACAGGCGGCTCTTTAAACTGAAATCAATTATAATTAAATAAAGTGTAAAAGTCAGTTCTTCACTGGCACTAGCCTCATGTCAAGTGCCACAGGTGGCTGGAGGCCACCATATTGGACAACGACAGATATAGAACATTTCCATTGTCGTGAAAGTTATATTGGATGACACGGGTCTAGAGCAAGGCTTGGCTCTCTTTCTTTTCTGTAAAGGGTCAGGTGGTAATTATTTTAGACTTTGCAGTCACATGGTCTCTGTTGCAACTACTCAACTCTGCCAATGTAGCATCAAAACAGCCACAGATAATGCGTGAGTGAATGGGCATGGCTACGTTTCAGAAAACGTTATTTATGGATGCTTAAACTGGAATCTCTGGTGTTCACACTTCACAGGATATTATTCAGATTTTTTCAACCACTTAAAAAGGGGGAAATCACTCTTAGCCTGTGAGCTGTTCACAAAGGATAGACCGTAGTTTGCTGACCCTTGCTCTAGCATGTAAGATCCTTCTGGACAAATCTCCCATCTTTTATTTATTTTATTTATAGGTCCATATCCTGGAATACCTATTCGTGGGTGTCTCTTGGCAGCAGGCTCCTGTTCTACTTTGGAGGAGAGTCACGCAGAAGGTCACAGCCTCTGTACTGCAAGAGCTCACAGACTGTAGTCAGCAGAATAATGGCCCCCAAAGATGTCCACCTGCTACTCCCCAGAATCTATGATATTTTATATCACATGGCAAAGGGGAGTCAAGGTTCCACACGGAGTTAAGGTTGCAGATGACCTTAGGATAGGGAGACTATCCTGGATGATCTGAGTGGTCCCCATGTACTCACAAGGGTCCTTAAATACAGAAGAAGAACGCAGAGGAGCCGGTGTCAGAGAGATGCAACGTTAAGAAAGACTAGACCAGCCACTGCAGGCTTTGAAGATGGAGAAGGCTCCGAGTCAAGGAACGTGGGTAACTTCTAGACAATGTGAAATGCAAGAAACAAATTATTCCCTGGAGCCTCCAGAAAGGAAGGCAGCCCTACCAACACCTTGATTTTAGCCTGGTGAGACCCACTCAGGACTTCTGACTTCCAGGACTCCAGATAAGTTTGCATCGTCTTAAGACACTAAGTGTGTGGTAAACTGATACAGCAGCAACAGGCACTGATACACAGACCGACAGCAGAGGAGGACCTGGGAACAGATGCGATGTGTAGACGAGCACCACCGAAGCGGGTACAGCGTACGACATTAGCACAAGCAGTCCAGGCAGATGGAAGAAAGGAGAAAAGAGGCCCAGCGTGCAAGTGGAATCATCTGGGTTTGTCCTTCGGAAACTGGCTTATTTCACTGAGCATGTAAAATGCCACTGCTAGGAGGAATCTAAACTGTCAAACTCGTAGAAGCAGAGACTAGAACGGGGAGGGGCTGGGGGAGGGGCACGTGGGGAGATGTCCTTCAATGGGTAGAAAGGGTCAGTTATGCAACACAAGTAAGTTCTTATGGAACAAAACACTGTCAGTCAACTCTACTCCAATACAAAATAAAAATTTTTTTAAAAGATGAGTAAATTCTAGAGATCTACTGTACAGCCTTGTGTCTAGTGCTAAAATATCATGCACCTAAAAATTTGTTAAGAAGGTAGAGCTCATGTTAAGCTTCCTTACCACACACGCACATACATTAAACAGGTCACTTTTTTTTCTGGTATCAATTAGACGTCAATAAAGCTGTTGTGAAAAAAAAGAGAAAAAAGAGGCCCAGCATGGACAAAAGCACGGAGAGTAAAGACCATAGCGGGTCCAAGAACCTATAAGAAGTCCAAGATTAGCAGAGAGCTCAGTAGGAGGGGAAGGGAGAGAGGAGGGGAAACATAGGTGGAGCCAGATGTGGGAGGACCTCAGCCCTGCCGACCAGCTTTTCTTTGTCTTCTGGTATTCTAGTTATTGATCGCCACCGAAAGAATTAACCCAGCACTTAAAGCAACAGTCGCAGTAGGGCACCTCCTGATTTACGGATCAGGAATTCTGGCAGAATTCGGTTGCATGATTCTTCTGTCCCACGTGGTATCCACTGAGGTCGCTGGGTGGTGTTGAGCCAGAGGATGGGCGGGCCTGAAGGATTCAGATGGCCCTGCTCACAGGACGGACATCTCAAGATGCCAGACTTCTTCCACGAGGGCCCAGAGCTCCCGGAGAGAGAGTATCCCGAGAGAGCCAGGCAAAATCTGCGTGGCTTTTGATGAGCTAACCCGGAAGTCCCAGAACTTATTCCTGCCCCATGCTCTCGGTCAGACACAAGGCTTCAGCCAGCCCGGTTCCAAAGGGAAGGGCGCTGAAGCCGATCTCTCAATGGAAGGAGTGTCAAAGCTCCTAGGCCATCTGTAATCTGCCACATCTAGAAACAGGGAGCTGGTAAAGGGCTTTTTTTTCTTTTTTGGGCTATGCGGGGTTTTTAAAAAGTTTTAGTGTGGAAAAATACAAAAAAGAACATTAGAAATCACCCGCAACCCCCACTACCCAGAAACGATCACGTACCATGGTGAAGAATTCCCTTTTAATATTTTTGACGCTTCATTTATTTTTTTACTTTTCCACTGAAGGACTTTAAACAGGAAAGAGACAGTATTAAATTTGCATGTTGAAATGTTACTTTGGCTTCAGTGTGGGAGGAGTCTGGCAGGGAGACAAATTGGGCTGCTTTTGACGTAATGGAGGCTATGACCCCCCAGGCTTGGCTGCAGAAAGCAGGGGAGGGGCCAGGGGAGGGCCCACTGATTCCAGGAGCTTCTCCCCACTTCGTTTTTGGGTACAGACAATATAACTTTTAAAAATGCTATACAAAGTGCTTTGCAAATGCAACTTCAGGACAAGCCCAATCCAGAAACAGCCTGGAAAAAGAGCCATATGAAAGTTTATTTCTCACTCACACTACAAATCTACCAGGTGGCCCGAAATATGGTTCCATATTATCTTCACACCAGATCTCAGTTTTTAAAAGTGGCCTCTTTCTAGAACATCCTGGCAGCGGGACAGAAGCTTTAGCTCCTGAAGCTTCTGTAGAGGAAAGACCCGTATCGGTTCCTCTCGCGTTTCACTGGTCAAAGCAGATCTCAGGCCAGTGAGGTTGGAACTGGGGCAGAGAAGACTCACAGCAGCCTGCACGGCCCTCTGATCTCAGCCCTTCTGCTTTCCCGCCTGCACACCCTCCGGCCACATCGTCGTCCTTGCTGCTGCTCAAACAAGGCAGATACTCCTCGGTGCTGGCTGTTCCGTCCACCCAAAACGCTGAGTTACCCCCCCAGCCTCAGGGCTCGAGCCCCAGCTCCTTCGGGTCTGTGCTCACACGCCAGCTGACTGTCTTATTCCAAATGCAACCTTCCACCCACCTCCAACACGAAGCCTATCCTACACACAATTACTCCATATTTACCACCGTATGACCTATTATATACAGTTTGCTAGTCTGTTTAGTCTTTCCCCCCTGCTTCTCTCTCTCACACACACAGAAATGTAAGTTTCACAAGAGCCAAGTTTTTGCTTTGATCCCTGTTGTGTCTCCAATACTTAGAGTAGCATCTGGTACACAAAAAGTGCTAAAAATACCTTGGAAAGAGTGTGATGAATGAATGACTACTAGAAAGATGATTAGCTCAGGAGAAAGTCAGAAAACGTTGACTAAACTGTAACTACATGCCTCTCACTACATAGCAGAGTGTCTGGTTAAATAAATATTCCTTAACTCATTTGGCTGACCTTCATCTGAAAACCTTAGATGGTAAAAGTGTATCTGCAGGTAAAATGTATTTCCCAGCCATCGAATTATAGGTAGCTTTAGTTGTCTGTGTTTTTTGGATTTTTAATTAATAGCACAATATTTGGAGCTCTCGCTATGTGCCTGGCACATATGTGTGAACATGAACGTCTGGTGAAATCCATATGACATCAGCTCTGGGCTGTAACTAGCCTGAGTACACCCATTAACACCCGGATAACTGGGGTGGAGCAGATGAGCGACTTCTGCAAGTTGACACAGCTCGTCAACGATGGGACCAGATTTCTAACTCAAGCTGTATCCTGGAGCAACAGCCATACCGTGTTGTTGCTTTCCACGGTGAGCGTGATTTATCCTTAGAAATGAAGAGGGAGGGGGAACTCTTATTTAAAAGAAGAAGAAAGAAAAAGAGGAGAAGGAAGAGGAGAAAGGGGGGAAGGAAGGGAGGAGAGAGGAAGAGGAAGAGAGAGAGGAAAACAGAGAATCATCATCTTAAAATCAAGGGCGTGCATCTCCTGACATCATAGCAGACTACGGCCCAGTGACCTTCACAGCACAGTCCCCTGGAAAGCCACTGACGCTCCCAAGACTCCATACTCATGAAGACATTTCAAAACCTCGCGGGGTCTTCTCTGCCCAGTCCCAACGTCAGCCTGACGAAGGTGAAATTGATTGCAAAGTTGGCTGGCTCCTGAGAGGATCTTTTCTCTCAGGCTGATCAGTTCACTGAATCACTAAATACGTCGGACTTGATCGCAGAGCTTCAAGAGTGTTTCCTGAGAGTCAATGGAATAAACACAATTTGTACGCATGAAGCTCTTCTGTCTTTGCAAGAAGAGTCAGAAGGTTTCTTCCTTTATCCCCACAACCTCTCATCTCCAAAAGCATGTGGATGCAAAGTGAAGTCTCTCTTTCTGTGGTTCAGGCATTATCACCGTCTTACAAACACAGAGAGGAAAAAGTGGGGGAGTTGAAAAGGCCCTATATCCAGAGTAAAAGATCAAAGGGTCAAAAGAACAAGTGGTCACTAAAAAGGAAATATTTTTTAGAAGGCTTAACTCACTAGAAGTAACAGATGTCCTCTCCCTTTTACTCTGCCCCCCCTCTTTCACAAAGCGAACCCACTGCTGTATTAATACAACATAATCCACGGATATGCAGTCGCTCCGAGGTCTACGATGATATCCTGGTGCAGACGGCAATAGCTGGTTTAAGAGGTCACCCGGCATCCAACTCTTTGTGGAAATGAAGTTGGTCATGGTCTCCCACTCTCCTTCTCTGTTGAGCTTACCTTTGCCTCTAGGCAAATAGTACTGCGCGCATAAGCTACTGCTCTTCCCAGGATTTCTCCACGACGATTCGGTGGGTAAAAGAATCTAATTAGCGGAAAGGCAGCCCATCATCTGCCCATGAATCCAGCAAATCATAAAAGTTCAAGTCATAAACGTTTGAGTCGTTGGCAAAACAGATGTATCTGTGATGTCTTCATATATTTCAGCAGTCTCTTACAAACTAGACCACTAATTTGTTAGTGCTTTGCTGCATTCTGGTGAAGGACACTATTCTCTTTTTTAAAAAAATTTATTTTATTGAAGTAGAGAGTTGATTTACAATGTTGGGTTAATTTCTGCTGGACAGCAAAGTGATTCACTTATAATATACATACGTCCTTTTTCATATTCTTTTCCATTATGATTTATCTCAGGATATTGAATCTAGTTTCCTGTGCTCTACAACAAGTAGAAACTTGTTGTTTATCCATCCTATATATAATAGTTTGCATCTGCTAATCCCAACTCCAAATCCATCCCTCCCCCACCCCCTCTCTCTCTTGGCAACCACAAGTCTGTTCTCTATTGGAGGACACTATTCGGATGATCAGCCCTTTCTATCTAAGTTGATGAGCTTCTAAAACTGACCCAAGTAGAGCATCCTCAACCTGATAAAGCACAGTGCTGAAAAACCTATAGCTGGCACATAGTAAATGCTCAATAAATATCAACCATTATTATTTTCATATGTAAATTTTCAATTGTATGCAGTCAAAACCTTTAGTCTCTTTCATTATGGCTTCATCCTGCAAATGGCCACTCATTTTTCAAAATTCAACTTAAAACATCTCCTTGAAGACCTCTTCTCTGCTCCCCTGGCAGTCTATGCCTCCCCACTGGAGCAAATGGCCCATGCCACACTGCCAGGACCTATTTCCTCAACCATCTCTGGCTCTGTCCACTCATTTAGAAAGTCGTTAAAGGTAGAGCTTCTCTCGCATTTTGTACCTCGGCACCTAGAACAGTGCCGGCCACACTGAGCACCCAATACACCTCGGTCTCTTTTCCCTTAATCTTCCCGATTCACCTTAAGTTCCGCCCCCTCCGAAAAGTTTTCTTCATCAACTCAAGCTTCTCTCGTCTCTTTTTACCCAGCTGCATTGAGGCATGATTTACAAATTTAAAAATTGCATATATTTAAGGTGTACACTGTGATGTTTTGCTGTAAGTATGCCTTATACAATGATTAAACAATCAAGCTAATTAACACAGCCATCAACTAATATAGTGACCGTGTGTGTGTGTGTGTGTGTGTGTGTGTGTGTGTGTGTGTGTGTGGTGACGCTGGGTTTTTTAAATTTATTTTTTGGCTGCATTGGGTCTTTGTTTTACTGTGCGTGGGTTTTCTCTAGTTGAGGCGAGCAGGGGCTACTCTTTGTTGTGGTGCGTGGGCTTCTCATTGCAGTGGCTTCTCTTGTTGTGGAGCACGGGCTCTAGGTGTGCGGGCTTCAGTAGTTGTGGCGCATATGCTTAGTTGCTCCGCGGCATGTGGGATCTTCCCGGACCAGGGCTCGAACCCGTGTCCCCTGCTTTGGCAGGCGGATTCTTAACCCCTGGGGTTTTATGTATTCTTGTCATCTTTGTACCGCCAGTGCCTGGCACGTATTAGGCACATGAATAAATTAATGAATGGCTGGAGGGATGAGTAACTATCGAGATGGAAGTTTATGATAAAAGGGAAAGTTTCTGATTATCATCACCCGGAAATTTTGGATCCCATATAACAACGTTTTTAATGTATGACTAAGTTCTCAATAAGGACAGGGAAACCTCAGGAGCCAAAACGTGACACAGGCAAACATGGCAAATAAAAAGTACAAACAGGGCTTCCCTGGTGGCGCAGTGGTTGAGAGTCCGCCTGCCGATGCAGGGGACACGGGCTCGTGCCCCGGTCCGGGAAGATCCCACATGCCGCGGAGCGGCTGGGCCCGTGAGCCATGGCCGCTGAGCCTGCGCGTCCGGAGCCTGTGCTCCGCAACGGGAGAGGCCACAGCAGTGAAAGGCCCGCATACCGAAAAAAAAAAAAAAAAAGTACAAACAGAAAGAGCAGACCTGGAAGGGGGCGAGCTGATGCTATGACTGGCAGGGAGAGACAGGCTTTTAGACCTGGTAAACAGCGGGCTTAGACTGCATAGCCTACACAGAAATGGGAGGTGAAGCCTCAGACCTACATGAGGCAGGGAACTGAAACTAAGACCCCTGCATAAAAGCGAGGTCTTTGAAGGTCTACCCGCACTGTAAAAGGGAGTGAAACTATCCATTAGCTCAGAAAGACAATGCTTGTCTTCCCTGAGTTCTGGATAAAATGGAAAATTTCCCCTGAAACCTCCAGCCTCAAGTGGATTTGGGCCTCAAATGTATAGTAGCTGGGTTGTCTGGGAACTCTTGGACTGATCAATTAACCTTTTAAATAGTCCCAGAATCATGTTATCTGTGGGGTGAAGTGGTGCAGCCACTACAGAAAAGAATATGGAGCTTCCTCAAAAAATCAAAAATAGAACTACCTTATGATCCAGCAATTCTGCTTCTGAGTATATATCCAAAGGAAATGAGGACACTATCTTGAAGAGATATCTGCACCCCCATGGTCATTGCAGCATTATTTACAATAGCCAAGACATGGAAGCAACCTAAGAATCTATCCATGGATAGGTGGATAAAGAAAATAAGGAATATTAACAGAGAAAGACAAATACTGTATGATACCACTTATGTGTGGAATCTAAAAAAACGCAGCAAACTAGTGAGTATAACAAAAAAGAAACAGACTCACAGATATAGAGAACAAACTAGTGGTTACCAGTGGGGAGATTGAAGGGGGAGGGGCAAGATAGGGATAGGGGATAAAGAGGTACAAACTATTAGGTATAAAATAAGCTATGAGACTATATTGTACAACACAGGGAATAGAGCCAATATTTTATAATAACTAGAAATGGAGTATAACCTTTAAAAATTGTGAAACACTGTGTCATGCACCTGTAACTTATATAATATTACTGCACATCAACTATACTTCAATTTAAAATGTTTTTAAAAGAGGAAAACAAGGAATATTATTTAACCATAAAAAAGAAGAAAATCTTTCCATTTGCTACAACATGGATGGACCCATTATGCTGAGTGAAAAAAGTCAGACAGAAAAAGATAAATGCTGTATGATGCCACTATATGTGGAATCGAAAAAAACCAAAACAAAATACTCATCGATACCGAGCACAGATTGGTGGTTGCCCAACCAGGCAAAATGGATGGAGGGAATCAAGAGGTACAAACTTCCAGTTATAAGATAAACGCGGAGTGTACTGTCCAGCGCTCTAGTGCACGTTTGGAAGTTGCTAAGAAAGCAGGTCTTAAAAGTTCTCATCACACACAGAAAAAATTTTGTGACTCTGTGTGGTGACGGATGTTAACTAGACCTACTGTGGTGATCTTTTTGTAATATATACAAACACCAAATCATGCTGTACACTTGAAACTAATATAATGTGGATATAGACCTAGAGATGATCATACTAAGTGAAGTAAGTCAGACAGAGAAAGACAAATACCATATGATACCACTTACATGTGGAATCTAAAATATGACACAAATGAATGTATCTGCAAAACAGAAACAGACTCACAGACAGAGAGAAACAGACTTGTGGTTGCCAAGGGGGAGGGGGTTGGGGGAGGGATAGAGTGGGAGTTTGGGATTAGCAGATGCTAAACTATTATATAGAGGATGGATAAACAACAAGGGCCTACTGTAGAGCACGGGGAACTATATTCAGTATCCTGGGATAAGCCATGATGGAAAATAACATGAAAAAGAATGTACATATATATATCAGTATATAGTGTGTGTGTGTGTAACTGAGTCACTTTGCTGTACAGCAGAAATTAACACAACATTGTAAATCAACTATACGTTGATAAAAAAGTAAAATAAATAAAAATATATAATGTTATATCTCAATTACATCTCAATAAAAAAAAGAGGTATACCTAAAAATAACACTGAAAAGTTGAAAGCCAAAAATGGGAAAAAGATATATTAGGTAAATACTAGTCAAAAAAAACTAATACAGCTCTATTAATATTGGAGAAAAATACAGTAGTTAAGACAAAAAGATAGTATTAGAAATAGAGGTATATTACATAATGATAAAAGAGCAAAAAAAAAGAGAAGAGGTAATAATTCTGTACTGGTACATCCTTAACCACATGGCCTGAAAATGTATGAAGCTGCGTGACAAAGACATGAAGGAACTGCAGATCAATTTAACAAGAAGCATGACAGATCCACATGGAGAAAACTAGAAACACCCCTGAGGGACCCCACAGCAGCTTTGAACAAATGGAAAGCATCTCATTGTTCTGCCACATCACAGCAGTGTTGATGACCCTTAAATAAATTTCGAAATTTAACTAATAAAACCCACAAAGTTTTACAGTTTTGTTTTATGTTTTGATTTTGTTTTGCAAAAGTAAACAAACTAATTCTAAGGCTCATTTGGAAAAATTAACAATAGTCTAGCAAATAATGAGGGGGGACTGCCACTCCAGATATTAATTTATTACCAAGCACGGCCCATCGATACCCACACACAAACACATATCAGGGGTTCAGAATAGAAAAATATCAAAATAGACTCAAACATATAGAAATTTCACTTACAATAAAGACAGCATTTCAAATAGATGAGGGGAAAATGAACTACCCAATAAATGATGTTGAGACAATTGGCCAGTCGTCCAGAAAACCTTAAGATGATATGCTCATATCATAGAAATGCTTTCTCCAGACACACACAGGAATGACATAGGTGCAAGAATATTCATTAGAAACACTACAAAGAGCCGTTAATGGGAGATAGTTAAATAATACATATAAGGGGCTTCCCTGGTGGCACAGTGGTTGAGAGTCCGCCTGCTGATGCAGGGGACAGGGGTTTGTGTCCCGGTCTGGGAAGATCCCACATGCCGCGGAGCGGCTGGGCCCGTGAGCCATGGCCGCTGAGTCTGCGCGTCTAGAGCCTGTGCTCCGCAACCGGAGAGGCCACAACAGTGAGAGGCCTGTGTACCGCAAAAAACAAACAAACAAACAAAAAAAACATATAAGATACAAGACATATAATAACGTATATAATATATAAAAATATATTTTTTTCTCACAATGGAAAAAGCAGCCATTCAAAAGATGAGGCAAATACGGTGAGATTTTTTTCACTGAACATCTCTAAAGGATTAAAAACAAGGTAGAGGGACTTCCCTGGTGGTGCAGTGGTTAAGATTGCACACTCTCAATGCAGGGGGCCCGGGTTCGATCCCTGGTCAGGGAACTAGGTCCCACATACTGCAACTAAGAGTTCGCATGTCACAACTAAGGAGCCTCTGAGCCTCAACTAAGACCCGGTGCAACCAAATAAATAAATAAAATAGAATAAAATTAATATAAAAAAATAAAAATTTTTTAAAGTAATAAAAAATATAAACAAGGTAGAGAAGAGAGAACCATCTATATTGTAAATGGTAATGACTATGTTAGACATGGAGAAAGGCAGACAGGCAATCTCTGGAAGGATTCACAAGCAATGGGTAAGACTAGATGCCCCCAGGGGGAGAGACTGGGGTTCTACATGTCTTTCTGTACTTTTAAATTCAGAACCATGTGCATATATTATCTATTCTCCCCCAAAAATCTCTCTTATAATCAAGAAGGGAGAAAACAGAGACTTCTACTTTCCCCAATGTGACAGACTAGATGTCCACAAGTCCTTTGGGTGACAGATACCTGGTAATGCTAAATGGAATGTGATGACAATTTATAGCCATAGCAAGTGATTTTTTCACATTCTGTCTCCTAGTATTTGTCGGATCAAGCAACCCAAAATATTAGCAAGAAAATACAAGGTTTGAGCAATTTCAAAGATTGATCTGATGAACATACGGAGAGATCTCTGGACCCAACAGTTAGTGCACTCAGATTATTTTTAAATTTTATAAAACATTTACCAGAATTGGCCAGGCCACACACACACACACACACACACACACATACACACACGTGCGCACACACATACACAGATGCATTAAGCTAGAAGAAAACCAAGCGACCCCCAAATAAACATGACATTATCATATTCTCTGTAAAATTTGAAATCCACTTTAAAGATAGCAACAACAAATAAAAACTGGACATGCTTAGAAATTTTTTAGTATTCCTAAAATAGATATATATGTACATATATAAATACTAAAAAAGTAAAAATTTTAGCATTCCTTTAAATATTTATGTACATGTATACACACACATGCATATATATGACCATAATGGAAATGAGAACATGTTTTGACACGAGCAGGATGACAAGAATACGTATCGAAATGGCTGGGCTGAAGCTAAAGCAGAATTTAGAGGAAATGTTTCATGCTATGCCCAGGGCATGCAGGCCTGACTCCTAGGAAATTCTTGCCATGTTTATACTGTAAGTATGCTATTTGTTGGAAGTTTTTGGTAGATACTTTCTATTAGGTTAAGGAAATTCCCTTCGATTCCTAGCTAGCTGAGAATTCATATCCTGAATGAATTGGAAATTATCAATCGACCAGAAGATCTATCGAGAGGATTATGTTCCCCTACTCTGTCCGTTAATACGTTAAAATTGCATTAAGTGTATTCACTGATCTTTGAATGTGAAACCATCCTTTCATTATAGAAATAAATCCAACCTACAAAAACAAATCCCAAACAATCAACACATGGCACCAAGAACATACATTTCGATAATTACCTTAAATGTAAATGGATTAAATGCTCCAACCAAAAGACACAGATAGACTGGCTGAATGGATACAAAAACAAGACCCGTATATGGCCCACTTCTGATCTAGGGACACATACAGACTGATAGTGAGGGCAAGGAAAAAGATATTCCATGAAAATGGAAATCCATAGAAATAAATCTGACTTGGATTTTGTAACTTTTTAAAAAAGACACTTTAAATGTTTTATTTATTTATTTAAGCAAATAGGAAAACTCAGGGGTTTTGAGGCAAAGAAAAGTATTCCTCTCCATTAATATTGTTCATTTGTTCTCAAAATGTGCTTCAAGGATCCCTGGGACCACTCAAGAATCTCTTGAGGCACCTGTGAACTCAAAACTATTTTCAGAATAATACCAAGGAATGACTCACCTTTTTCACTCTTGTTCTCTCATAAGTGCACAGTGGGGTTTGCTGAAGGCTACACGATATGTGATGCCACCACACGCTGAATGCAGAAGCAGCTATGATAATCCAGCTGTCTTCTATTAAGCCAGACATTAAAGAGATTTGTAAAAATGTAGAACAAAGCCCCTCTTCCCCATTTTTTGTTTGTTTTGGAAACAGAAAAAAATATGGTACTAATGTCAATATATGATGGGTTTATTGTTTTGTAATGAATGAATTAATAAATATTTTGAACTCTTCTCAGTTTTCATTTCTATTGCACCAAATAATGATAGATATAACCCACACAAACAATAGCCCTTTGGAGCCCTCAATAATTGTTGAGTGTCAAGGGAATCCAAAAATTTGAGAGCCACTAATATAGTTAATTGACATTTGGTCATAATACCAATTAAATTTGGACAATATCATTGTTTAAGAGAGACAAGAAAAGATACTGATGATGAGTTAATGGAAAGTTTAACTTTATAAATTTATAAATTTAATTAATAAGTTTTATATGATTTTAAAATTATTGATTCTGTAAGTCAGTCATTCAACAAATATTTCATGAGCTCCTACTATGTGGTCAAGCATTGCTCTAGATGCTGGGAGAAGACCCTGCTCTCATGGAGCTTGCCTTCTAGATGGAGCAGATAGTAAACATGTAAACAAATAAACAAACAAGATAATTTCAGGTTGTGACAACTGCTCTGAAGGAAATACACAGGCTAATGTGATAAGAATCCCTGGGGGGTGTAAGGCATTGGGCTATGTGTTCATGAGAAATTTCAGACCTGGGTCAAGAAGGCCTCAGAATCTATACTATGTTCATGGATTGGGAGAATAGGAGAATGGAAATGAACAGCCTACCATGCAAATAGTCCATGCATAAAAGGGTGCAAAGTAAATGACTGCTGTCCTTGGTGTGTGACAAATCTCTTTTTAAAAAACACCTTTCCCACCATTCCCTGGGAGTCGCTGAAGCAGGATTCTTTCAAGAGCTCGGGAGAAAGAGATCCCCCGTCAGGAATGCCATCGTCAGGAATGCCATCGGAGTGCATGTTGACATGCCGTGAAAATCAGAGGCAGGCAGAGCATTCCAGAGAGTGAGGTCAGACCACGGTCAACTGTAGATAGAGGCTGACTTAAACCGCCAAGTGTGGGAGCAGATCCCTGGGGAGAGACCAGAAAGGGAAGAACTGAGGACCTAGGAAATTGCCACTTTCAATATTTTAAGATACATCTTATCCACTTGATGTCTTTCCTTTAGGCTCTTAAATAGCTTCTGGAACCAAACTTCCGTAAGAAATTAGAACCCCACCAAAAGATGTTTCTGGTGTCAGAGAAATCATGAAACGTCTAAATCACACCCACTTCAGTTTTAAAAAAAACTCAGTCGTGTTTTTGGAAAACACACCAGCTTTTTATTCCCTGCGTCTATTTGCAATCCATAAGGAAAATAGGCGATCCTGTGCGGCACGTAGTTTCAGCCAAGGAGCGCTTGACAGTTCACATTTCCATTTATAACAGAGGTTCTCACTCATCAGCAATGTGTGACTTAGAGCTGCCCTGACCAGCTCAGCATGCAAGCCAGCCTCCCTCCTGATAGCGTAACTAAAATTAAAGGAATACTCCAAACATCAAACCAGGACATTTCATTCCAGTTCTTCACCAACTGACACATGTTCCATTTCACGTTACCTGATCTCATGGCTTCAGCCACTACCCCTTCACCAATGATCTGGTTCCCTCTCTCTCTCCCTCTCTCTCTCTCTCTCTCCATCCCATATTTCTACCCTATGCCTGGGATACAGGTAGTAGCTACCTCTAAGACGTTCCTTCTTTGATGTCACGCAGCATCTTTACAGCCAAAGGAACCAAAGGCTCTGGTTCCCAAAGCGATTTGTCCTCCTGTATCGGCTATGATTGGCACTACTTTCCACCCTAACAAGAAACCTACAGAGCAGAGATCCCCGGGCTAACCAAAGCCGGGGTGCAACCATACCCCAGCTTATCTGAGGAGTGCATCCCAGCATATCTGGAGAATCAGTGGTGCATCAAGAGGATTTACCTGGAGAATAAAAGATCAGAATGGAAAGAATAGGCCAGAGGCGGCAGTGCAGGACCTGCTTCAGATATTGGTCCCTTGACTTGGCCCCGTGGATTCACATTTGAATTTATGTGTTGAGGCTGAACGACTTTCTATGTGACACAAAGCTTGGTTGCCCAGAGTGTGACCCAGAATAGATGTGGGAAACTTGAGAATATAGCGCAGCTTTGGCTCAGCTGGGGGATCCAGCACTACTTGGACGTCTCAGGTGTTTGCAATTGTGCAGACATGGCACAAAACTTCAGTGTTTTTCACATCCACGGGGCCTGCTACAGTAATAAAAAAAAAACAAAAAACGGAGAATAACAAGTGTTGGCAAGGACGTGGAGAAATTGGAGCCCTCGTACATTGCTATGGACTGTCAAATGGTTCCACATCTGTGGAAAATAGTTTGGCAGTTCCTCAAAATTTTAAACATAGAATTATCATATAACCCAGCAACTCCACTCCTAGGTCTATACCCAAGAGAATTCAAAACAGGTACTCAAATAATTACATGTACACACATATTCAGAGTAGCACTATCCACAATAGCCAAGAGGTGGAAACAACTCAAGTGTCCATCAGCTGATGAATGGATGAACAAATTATGGTACATACATTCAATGGACTATCATTCAGCCATTAAAAGAAATGAAATACTGTACATGCTCCAACATGGATGAGGCTTGAAAGTATTATGCTCAGTGAAAGAGGTCAGACACAGAAGGTCACATATGGTAGGACCCCCATTTATGTGAAATATTCAGAATTGGTAATTCCATAGAAACAGAAAACAGGCTGGCAATGGCCAGGAGATGGGGGCAGGGAGGGTAGGAAGTAACTGCCTAATGGGCCCAGAGCTCTCTTTTGGAGCAGGTGGAATGTTCCAGAACTGGGTACAGGGGATGGTTGCACAGTAATGTGAACGTACTAAATGCCACTGAAATGTTCACTTTAAAAAGGTTAATTTTGGAGCTTCCAGGTTGGTGAACACGTTGAGGTGCTGGGAGCGTAGCGTGTGGAAAGGGTAGGGGAGCTCTGAGCCCCTTCCCACATCCCTCGCCTGAAGCATCTCTTCCATCTGCCTGTTCCTGAGTTACATCCTTTTCTAATAAATGGGTGACCTAACTCTTATGGCCCACTATATCTCTGATTAGATTGAAGTAATATGATGACGTAATTGAGAAGAAACAGTGAACAGCTTCATTTTTTAGACAGGACAACATGGATCAGAAATTTTCTGTGAATTCTGGGGAAAAAGTAGCTGCTATCTATGCCTCACAATAAGATGTTTCCCTCAGCCCGGAAGAGTGAGTCCATGTTCTGAGTAACCTCGGTTGTAATGTTACCATCAAAGAAAATATCACTCCAGGCCACTACTTTTTTTTGGTAATTATTTTTTTTATTGGAGTATAGTTGATTTACAATATTGTATTAGTCTCAGGTGTACAGCAAAGTGATTCAGTAATACATACATACATATATATAGATCCTGTTTCAGATTCTTTTCCATTACAGGTTATTACAAAATGTTGAGTATAGTTCCCTGTGCTCTACAGTAGGTCCTTATTAGTTATCTGTTTTATATATAGTGTGTACACGTCAATCCCAATCTCCTAATTTATCCCCTCCCTTCCTTCCCCTTTGGTAACGTTAAGTTTGTTTTCCATGTCTGTTGGGAGGGGGCACTACTTGATATCTGGAATAGAGATGGAGAGGATGGCATTTGTGTATTTGAAGGAAGGAAACTTGGCAAATGCCTTTGTTCTTTATAATCAATTTATTATCTTGTTTGTAGGAAGGTTTCCCAGGTATTAAGATTACCAGCAACTGTGGAGTACCTGAAAAGCAGGATATTATGAAGAAACTGAAGGAGATTGCATTCCCAAGGACAGATGAATTGAAAAGGGACCTTTTAAAGAACTATAACATGCAATATCAAGAATATTTGCAAAGCAAAACAAATAGCTGAAATTTTCAAAAAAAACTGACACCTCTGCGATTGACAGAGACAGAAAGGAAGCAAACTGCTCAGATGCGCCAGCAGGAGCTCGAATGGGAGCAGTTTGTGGTTTTTGAGGATCAACTCAAGAAGCAAGAATTAGCCCGAGGTTACAAGGGGAGCCGGGAACCGCACCCCCAAGCCCCCCACTCCCCGGACCCCGCTCTCTGAGAGCAGATTCACGAGCAGATTCATGGGACTGCTTTGTCCTGCTTTCGCCCACACCAGAACAACTCCTTGCTGAATGTATCTGCAGATCAGCGCAAAAAAAGGGATGCGATCAATTCCACTACTCAGTCTCCTCCCCTAAACAGGGCCTTAAAGCAGCTGCTTGACTGAGTGCTGCACAGCCGCCAGCGTTGAAGGGCTGTGATGTGCAGTTTTATCACGAGATCTTGGCCACACATGCTGCAGCTGGCAGATCTAATGCAGCAGGAGGAACGGAAACCTGTGGAAACGGACACAAGATGAATTTACTGCTATCCATGTGGTCATGCCGGAGCAGTCTGCGGGACCAGACTATTGCAACATGGAGAAAATGGAAGAATTATTCCATGTTTAGGGTCAACAGGATGGATCCAGACACATTCCACCCAAACTGCAGTCTTGTCCCGCCCTGGTCGCCAGAGGCTATTGACGGTTGATTGTTCACCAAAGCATAAAGACAGTGACACCTTCAGGCTCACCAGAGCAGCCAGCTGCTTGGGGTTTCTGCTTGTAAAAAGAACGGCTTTCATCCCCCGGGGACCCCAGGCTGTCCCGTCCCTGCAAACATGTTTGGTAAATGACATAAAAATAATTGGGGCCAACGCATGTGACACGTTCCAACAATTAGCACTGCCAACACCAGACACCTAGCCGTGAACATGTGGTCGCTGGATGATTCCAGAAATGGCTGGCATTTTATATGCACACATTTGTAGATCAGAAAGTTTGGTATTTATCGCTCTTGCACATTTTGAACTTTTCTTTTGGGGTTGCTCTGTCTCAAGAGAAGTCACAACGGTGTTAAATCCATGTCTAGTAACACACCCAAACGCTACGACCAGATAATAAATTGTGCTGCAAACAAACAAAAGGCTTAACCGAATGTGACTTTCACCTCAATTAAAAAAAATTAATCAGTGTAGTTCACCCCATTAACCTAAGATCAGAGAAAACATAAGTGACCATTTTACTAAAAGCAGAAAAAGTACGGGAAAAGAACAACGAAACTTTGGGGCTGTCACAATGGACACCAGCATCTGGTCTAATAGGCCAGTGAGTCCTGAAACTTCTACACCGCCCCCCCCACACCCTGAGCTGTCACCTGAGTTCAGGTCTCATCACCTCAAGCTGGGATTGATGGACCAGTCTCCAGCCTGATCTCTGCCTCTGCTCCATCCTCGACTTCTGCAATGAGCTTTCTAAGGCGCAAGCCCGATTTTGCGAATCACCTTTGCGTACACTCTCCCTGTGACTCAGGTGTGGACGTGGACCTGTTTGCCTAGAACCACTCTGCTCTTTCTCTGGACATCCGAGTGTTGTCTGAAAAAAGCCCCGGGTAGGAGGGGTGGGTATAGAGCCCCCAGTCAAGCCAAGAGGGTCTGTAGCACAAATATTCAGCCAAAAATGTTAGCAGCAGGAGGGACCGGACAGACAAGAGACAACTAATGAAAAGAATACCCACTCACTATTTCTAAAGTATTTGACAAAATTTTAAAATATTTGACAGTCCTCAACCCTTTCATTGACCACGCACTGTTTTGCAACGAGTACACAGGACATTTCAGGTGGGATGCGACGCTTCAGCTTTAGATTCGAGGAACTTCACTGTAGGAAGTAATCGTTCTGTCCAGCTCTTCTCCAACTTTACTCTACGAAACACTGGGGTCTGCTAACCGTTCGAGGTAAAGACCTCCAGGTTCGCCCAGTGTTGGTTTTATTCACTTACTGCAGCAAGGGCGGGTATACACCAGATGGGGTGTCTCAGTAAGAGGCTGCGTGGGAAGGGGCTTCTGTAGGACCCGGGTTTGTGCTGAGTGATTCTAAGGTGGGAAGCGCAGGGGAAACAGGAGTCAGGTCAGGGCTGGAGGTGGTCCTGAAGCGGCGTGCTTTAACCATTGGGTATCTCCAAAGTCTCTGTCCCGGGGGGTGAGAAGAACAAAGCACCGCTGGGGAAGGCGGTGATAAGAACACAGGAGCCACTCACAGGCACCTTGCAGCTGCGCTGTGGCCTCGCACTGGACGTGTTTATGACTACCGGGAACATCTGGGCTGGCTTATTGGGGCTGATTTTTACTTTCTCAAGCCCCACAAGTTAGTGAGTGTTCCTGGAAAACGAGAGATCTAACTAAGCCTGTGAAACAATGGTAAATAAACACATTACTGGGCTTTCGGGAGCTTTGAACACACTGAGGTGACTTGCGAATCTCCCAAGATACCGGCCGTTTATCTCAACACAGATGCCTGATTCTGTTCAGATGTACGTCAGAGCGTCCAGTGGTTTTTCGCACTTCTCCCACACCCCGGGCACTTCCACTCTGACCTCTTTGCCTACGGATTCTGCCCCCTCCTCTCTCTGTTCCAACCACCCTGGCCTCCACCGTGTTTCGTGAGCACTTCCCTTCCCTCTGCCCGGAATGCTTTTCCCCACGGGGCCTGCGGAAACCGTTCCCACCTCTCCTTCAGGCCTTTGTTCAAAGGGAATCTTCCAGGGAGGCCTTCCCTGCTTTCTCTCCGTGAAATCAACCCCCTCCTCAACTCTTCCAGACGCCCTTTCACTGTTTTATTTTTCTTCTCAGCACTCATGCCATCTCAGGTATTCTCCACTTTAGTTTTTTCTTTGTGGTCTTTCTGCCTATGTGGGCTGAACTTTTTTAATTTTTAAAAAAAATCTTTAAAATGTTATTATTTTTTAAAATTTAATCTTTATTTTATGTTGGAGTAGAGCTGATTTACAATGTTGTGTTAGTTTCGGGTGTACAGCACAGTGATTCAGTTACACATAGACATGTATCCATTGTTTTTCAGATTCTCTTCCCATATAACTTATCACAGAATACTGAGTAGAGTTCCCTGGGCTGTACAGTAGGTCCTTGTTATCTATTTTATATCCAGTAGTGTGTATGTATGTTAATCCCAAACTCCTGATTTATTCCTCCCGCCCACCTTTCCCCTTTGGTGACCATAAACTTGTTTTCAAAGTCTGTGAGTCTGTTTCTGTTTTGTAAATAAGTTCATTTGTATCATTCTTTTTAGATTCCACATATAAGTGATGTCATATGATATTTGTTTTTCTCTGTCTGGCTTACTTCATTTAGTGTGATCATCTCTAGGTCCATCCATGTTGCTGCAAATGGCATGACTTCATCCTTTTTTAATGGCTGAGTAATATGCCATTGTATCAATACATATGTACCACACCTTTATCCATTCCTCTGTTGATGGACACTTAGGTTGCTTCCATGTCTTGGCTATTGTAAATAGTGTTGCAATGAACATTGGGGTGCATGTAACCTTTCAAATTATAGTTTTTCAGGATATATGCCCACGAGTGGGATTGCTGGATCATATGGTAGTTCTATTTTTAGTTTCTTAAGGACCCTCCATACTGTTCTCCATAGTGGCTCTACCACTTTACAGCCCCACCAGCAGTGTGGGAGGGTTCCCTTTTCTCCACACCCGCTCCAGCATCTATTATTTGTAGATGGCCATTCTGACTGGTGTGAGGTGATACCTCATTGTAGTTTTGATTTGCATTTCTCTGATAATTAGTGATGTGGAGCACATTTGCATGTGCTTGTTGGCCATCTGTATGTCTTCTCTGGAGAGACGTCTATTTAGATCTTTGGGCAGGATTTTTTTTTTTTTTTTTTTTTACGGTACGTGGGCCTCTCACTGTTGTGGCCTCTCCCGTTGCGGAGCACAGGCTCCAGACCCGCTGGCTCAGTGGCTCACGGGCCCAGCCGCTCCGCGGCATGTGGGATCTTCCCAGACCGGGGCACGAACCCGCGTCCCCTGCATCGGCAGGCCGACTGTCAACCACTGCGCCACCAGGGAAGTCCTGGGCAGGATTTTTAAGGATTTTGTCCCGTGGTGCATCCCCAGGACCTGGAACCGTGGCAAGCACATAATAGGCACCTGATAAACATTTTTCAAATGAGTGAATATGCAAACGCCTTCCAAACGTCTCCTCCAGCACAGGAAGTGGGGAGTGAGGCCTCTGTGTTTTCGATGTACAGACAGTAAAGAGGCTTTGGAAGAACACATGGGGAGCCTGGGGACTCTTCTTCCAAAGCTTTAGAATCAAATCCCCAGATCTTTCCCCTGAAGTCAGTCTTTCCTTCAAAATCCACCCACCAGCCTGGAACCGAATACTGTGGACCGCTAGATGGCGCTGTTCACCACGCATCGTTGGATTCTTAGCCGTCGCCCTGCCGTCCTAAGACCTCGCAAATCACATTTTTCCTAGGGACAAGTATTCCAGGGAATGGTTACCACTCCCTACGCCATCTCTCTAGACCAGGAAGAAACCCAGAGTCCTACAGCATCATTTATTAACTAGCCACTCCCACCCAGGAGCACAGGTTAACACTTTGCTTGAGAGCAAAAGATGTTTTTAGTGCAGTCGACCCTGGGTACCCACAGGGATTGGTTCCAGGACCCCTGCCCCATATCAAAATCAAATCCCTTACGTAAAACGGCATAGTATTTGCACATAACCTAGGCACACCCTCCTAAATACTTCAAATCGTCTCTACCTTGCTTATAATACCTAATACAAAGTAAGTGCTATGTAAATAGTTACTGACGTGGCAAATTCTAATTTTGCCTTTTGGAACCGGCATTTATTTCCTTATTTATTTAAATTTGGGGGGATATTTTCGATCAAAGTTTGGTTGAATTCACGCGTGCGGAATCCACTGATACAGAGGGCCAACTCTACTTGGAGTAGCACCCTGGCAAACGTTAAGCAAAGCTTTGGACCTTTTTGAAAAGTTGCAGGACTCCATGCCTCCCCTTTGAGCTTGACCAATGGCCTTCTTGGCACAATCCTGCCTTTTCCTCTCTGCCCTGCCTCTCTAGCCAATGAGGTAGAGCTTAAGATTCCAGCTCTGTTTCCAACCTTGAACTACAGCAATGCGAGAGGCAGCATGAAATGGTGACCCGAGAATCTAGTGGAGGGAACTGAGTGAAGACAGCATCTCCTGGGACCCTGAGAAACTTATCCAACGTCTCTCAAGATGGGTTTACACGGCCGCACGATGGGGATAAAATGTCCTGGACAGAACAGAGGTGGTGAGCATTAAATGAAGCTGTGTGAGGCTTCAAGCCAAGTTTTCCATAAAGCTTTGTTTTCCATTTCCAGATACTCTAACACTGAAGCCAGGGTGATTGGCTGATCTGATGAACCCATGTCTGTAATCTCGGCTGGTCTTCACATGTCCCAGGGAACAGAAACTCGATGGTTGAACCTCCCCACATTGTGTTGAATAATAGACCATTTGCTCAAGGTACGTCTGCAAATGCAGGCATAGAAAGCTACTGTCTTTGTAAATGTCAGTTGACCAGCAATTATCTATGGAGAACTTGTGATTTGCTTTGGTGTTTTAGGAAGATTATTCTGGAAGCCAAAATATGACAGATTGGGGAGGGGGGTGAAGACAAAGACACCAGTTCTTCAGTGAAATATCATTGTTTCTTACCCTTGAGAGGAAATACGTAAGTCAAGGAATATTAGAAAGGCTGTTAGTTTTTGCTCCCTGCCCTCCCTTTTTTCAAGCAAAAAACCCAGAAATAACGGTTCCGTTTGGGGAACAAAGGCACATCCCAGGGGCTGTTCACTCACTGCAGCCGTGCTCTCCCACACAGACGGTGCCCACGGTGAGTAAGAAGAAAGCCCAGTTGTGCTTTTGCTCAGCCAGGCCCTTGGCTGGGGACTTCCTGATTGCCAATCCCATGGGACCATCTCCTTTCCCAGAAATCACCCTTCAGCCCGTTCCCTCCTCTCCTACTTAGAACTGTGGGGCTAACTTCTTGAGCTCCCTTCACATCATAACCCATCGCCGTTCCCTCTCCGCAGCCCCAAAGGCTTACCTATTTTCTATTGCCTCTCCCCCTCTCCTCTGTCCTGCAAGGACCACCATACACCCTTCTCCGTTGTGGTTCTACTCTTCCTCAGCTCACACTCAGAGTGTTGAAACACATCAACAAGAAGAGAAAGGAGATGATTCCCTGTGACTTGATTTTATAAAAATAGAATGGATTTTATAAAAAGAAGCAGCAGCCAGGAGCGGTATGCACTCACCTAGTAGTTACTCTAATTATAGATGGTTGGGTGTCACAGGCAAGCATATTGAGTGACCGGAAGCTTGCATCAGACAGGATTTCTCACTTCCAACTTCCCCTGTGTATGCCCTCGTCAGCATCTTTAAATTACAACCTGATTGTTACACAAATAGGAAGTCTTCCCATTAGCTGAATTGTGGCCTGCAATTTTATCTTACAAAGGATGTTTGATTCCCAGACCCTGGCTTGATTCTCCCAAGATTTTGCTGACTTACTGTTTCCCTAGAAAGAATGGACATTTTGCCTGGGAAAAGATGGACATGTAGGAATTCCAATTGGGAAAAAGAGAAAGAGTCAAAATCCTGTTCCCATTTCAGTAAACTGTGTGTTCTCTGCCCCTCCCCCAATATTCCTTTGCTTCTGATATTCAGCCTTGAAATCTCTGTTCCAAGAATGTGGAAGGATTAAGATGCCATAAGCCTGATGTTCAAATCAGGAGTTTCCACTCCTATAGAACCTAGACACGAGCTAGGACTTAAAAAAAAGAAAAACCAGCCTGGCATTAAATGAATTCAGCACCTCTGAATTTATTTATAACCTTTTCCTTGGCCTTTTATCCAAACGGATTTCTGGGATTTTTTTTTTTTTTTTTTTTTGAGGGTGGAACCTCTCAAAGTGGCTCCTTCTGCCTCTAACAGAAGTCATACACTGGCCCTCCACAAACCACATCCAGCCAGCTGATGTATTTAGTTTGGCTCACATAGTGTTTTTTAAAAAAGAAGAATTAGTTGTCAGCGTTTAACATCTGTACGTAAAAATATAGGCTTCTATGAAATAAATATTTCTATAAATACACATTTACATAAAATACAGATTTCTGTATTGTCTTGGGAAAAATAAAACCAGATGAGGCAGCCCTGGGATGTTATTTCCACGTGGGTCCTTGGGGGATGTGAACCATTAATCCAGCAGGAAATATACAAGGGAGATCATTCATAGGAAAAAGTGGGGCTGGGAAGGTGACCTGTTTTCCTCCAGATCTACATCTCTACGTCTGAATCTTAACTCCAATGAGCATTCAGTTCTACCACCTCAATGTGTCTGAAACTAAATGCAGCTTCCTAAATACCTGCCAGACATCTGGTTTCTGAAAGCAGCACATTGCGCCTTCTGACCGTGCAATCGGCTTTATTTAAGTCTTCCGGTCTTCTTCCCTGCCACCCCTCTTTCCCCGTCAGCCGCCATGCCCTGAGGCTTATGCTCTCAGAAGTCCACTGGGCAATAAGATAGCTACCAACCACGTGAGCACCTAAAATGTGGCCAGTGCGAATTGAGATATATACCGTAAGTGAAAAAGACACACGGGATTTTAAATATTTATGCTAAAAAATAATGATAATCCAAACTGGCTGATGAATAATTTTACGTGGATTACCGACTAAAATGATATTTTTGATGTACTGGGTTATGTTAAATAGTATTTAAATAGTTAAATATTATTAAAATTAACTTGCCCATTTCTCTTTACCCTTTTTAACATGGGGCCTAGAAAATTCTAAATGACACGTCTTGAAAAGTTTTAATCACATTTGGGGTTCACATCATCCTTCTAGTGGACAGCGCCCTTCAAAACATCTCTTCGCATGACATGATGAGGTGCTAATTATCGCTACAATGGCAGTCATGTTAAAACATATAAATGTATGAAATCAACACGTTGTACACCTTAAATTGACACAAAGTTATATGTCAAATACATTTCAAGAAAAAAGAATCTCTCTTGGGTTTGTCCTAACCTTTCTGACCTTGCTGCCAACCTATAGCCTAGTTTCTCACATGCTTTTTGCTCCTAAAATTTCACATTAGTCTAGGCTTTTCTCCCTTCTAATCTGCTCTGCACACCCTGGCCGAGTTTATCTGCCTAAAACACTACTTTTATCACAAAACTCTCCTGCTCAAAAACTAACACCAGCTCCCATCTCTACCCCATAAAGTCAAAATTCTTGGTAATAACAGCTTCCACTTTAAAAACCTATTGTGCACATTATGTAATTCTCCCAACAACCTACCACCTAGAATGTCAGACTTTTTGCTTTCTAAATAGAACAAAAAGGACTGCAGCATTTGCCTGAGCTGGGAGGGGAGAGAGAAAGCACCTCTGAGCTGAGACGTTACAAGGATAACACAGTTAAAGCATCCAGGTGGCGGCTCCTTCCCTTACGATGATTTTTACAACACCTCACAATCAACTAAAGAGCAATCGACATCTGTAGATGTGTTAGCTGAACTATTTTTACATCAGTTGAGAGGAAGAATAATAGCACTGAAAAAAGAAACTGTTATATTTGCATTTCAGAAAACCAAAACCAGGAGTCAACCAGAAAAGCTTAAGAGAAACAGTTCTCTTCACTCACCCACTGTAGGTCCAAGTTTCCTATATACATATATACAGTTTTGTCACAAAATAGAAAATTTGAATTATACCAGTCTGAAATGCAGTGGTACAACAATAAAATATCATTTCGTCTCAAAATTTGAAAAGCAGGACTTAAAAATTCGTCAGTAATTATATACATCCAAAACTAGCAGAGCTACTGATTCATTAGTTGTGTTGATAATTCTACATGGCAACATGTATTCAACTTGGGAAGAGAGACCGTTTGAATTCACCTCGAATTACATGAGGTTTTTACTGTGCTGTCTTCAAGACTTCATCCTTTTCATAAAATACAACATCCTCTACCCATTTTCTTTCATTTTTTCAGCTACAGATCAGATAGGTTTTGCCAAAAACTGTCTAGCCGCCGAGTCGTTGGTGCACGGGTTTTGAAATCAGACAAAACCACATTTTACCACTTATTGTGTTACTTCAGGCAGAATTGTCTAGCAGTTCTGTGCTTCAGTTACGGCTTCTTTAAATTGGGCATAATTACGCTTTCCTCCCAAAGTTTTGTAAGAATTCAACGAGATAATACACATTGTTAACACGGTGCTTGACCTGTGGTAAGAGTTCTCAACAGACAATGGATAAGGCGGACGTCCTACCTATCTGGCCTCAGCATCCTCCTGTTAGAAACAGTCTTCTAAGCAGCTTGAAGACTCTACGAGAGGGTGGAGCTTTGGCGTCCAACGCTCTCTACTAAACTGTAAGTTTAGTAGACGGAGTGTTACCCAGAACACGGGGCTGGGTGGGGTCGGAACGAGCGCGCCCGCCTGTGTGCTTTGCCGCGGCCGCGACGCAGACGCCGGACCGGAGCCTGCAGGCAGAGCCCAGGTGCCTGGCCCTTCCCTCTTCCCGCTCTGCCGGGCCGCACTGGCAGTGAAAACACCGCCACGTGGCCTGCAGCCTTCGCGTCACGCGCCTTCTCCCAATGGCAAGCCGTGTCTCGGAGTTGGGGGCGGGTCGCCAGCAGGGTGGTACCGCCTACAGCCGTCGCCAATTGGCCGAGGGTGAGCCGGGGCGTGGGCTCACGACCAATGGAGGCCGGCAGTGGGAACCCCACCCTGTCGACGGCTGGGTCCGCGGGACCCGCAGGAGG
>NW_020174923.1:1972241-1975106 GCF_003031525.2 Neophocaena asiaeorientalis asiaeorientalis | reverse complement strand
CCCCGATGGAGGCCGGGGCCGCGGATGGCCCCTCGGGCGGGGTCGAGGAGGCGCTCAGCTGCTTCTCTTTCAACCAGGACTGCACGTAAGCCGAGGCGCCTGCCCTGCCGGGAGGTGGGGGTGAAAAGTCGCGATCGGGGGTGTCGTCCAGTTGGCAACTTGTGCAGGAGGCGCGGGCCTACGTCCCCAGAGGCCTCGGCGGACGGCCGGTGCTGCCCGGACTGGTGAGGGTCCCCGGGCCGCCCCGTCGGCCTCCCCGTCCTCCAGGAGGGGGCTGAGCACCCCCGTCGCCCGCTGCCGGCCGAGAGCCAGGAGGGCCCGGCCGGGGGGAGAAGGACGGAGTTAGCCGGGGGATTGGGGCTGATGGAGGCCAAGGAACGTGGGGGGACGGGGGGGCGGGGTAGTGACCAAATTGGGGGTCTGGGGAAGGAGGGGCAGAGGCCAAAGCAAAGGAGATGGGAGAGGACGGGGAAGTTGCAAGCTGACCCAAGGCGAGGTAGTTGGAGCCCAGGAAGATGGGAGTACAGGAAAAACTTTCCCATTTGTCCTTGAGCATCTCAACGTGGCATCTGGGCAGGGCCAATGACTCAGAGGCAGCCTATCCCTGCGGCCAGGCCAGCCCCGGTCCCAGCCCCAGCGCAGGGCACCTCGCCCGCCGGATCTGGGTGTCAGGAGCCTCTCCATTGCTCTCACTGTGTCTTCCCGTAGCCCACTGGAGAGGCCGAGCCTCCTCCTGGGAGTCCAGACGCCCTTTCCCCGCCCAGGCTGCCTTCCGGGAGAAGCATGAACTCCACTCTGTTGCCTTTTGACTGGATTTTTAACGTTTCACCTTGATGTTCCCATTGGGACTTTGACCAGAGAGCCGGGAGTTGCTGAACTGCGTTTCAGACAGCTGGAGGGTGTCCCTTAGGAGCAAACTGCTGCTCCCTTACCTCTTCTCATGGGATTGTTAGACACCAGCTCTGGGCACCATATGGAATAATCTCTTTGGAATGTGCACCCAGAGCATTAGGCAGTGATGACCTCTTCCCAGTTCCCCATTTCCTGCTGTACCAGTCTCTGTCGTGCTCCCTGTTTGGAGTCGGCTTCAGGTGTGTGTTGGCCGTCTGTGCCTGGGCTGTGCTAATATTGAACATTTAGTGGTGTAATTAAGGCCATCGTGTACCGTAAGCAGCCCTGGCTTCCACTCCCTTTGTGTTTCTGTTTGAAACACCCTCTGCCAAACAATATACCTTTGTTCGAAAAAGCTGTATGTGTAATCATGTAATCCAGTAGCTGGACAACTGGGTTAGAAGCGGGACTTTCAAGCTTGCCTTGACCACAGCCCAGAATAAGAAATACATGTTACAACATTACCCAATATCCAGATATAGATGTGTGTCTGTACACGCACACACACACACGTATAATATCACTGAAAAGCAATTCACAACATGCTCGTAATGTGTGCAGTACCCTCTGGTATTTTGTGTTTCTTTTTTTTTTTAAGCCATTCGTGACTTACTAAATTATTTTCTCATGGGTTGACAGCCACAGTTTACAAAAATGATGGTCTAGATTCACTTCTGATGTTTTGTAAGAAACATTTTGCAAGAGAGGATGGCTGTTGAAATGCCTGGGTGTTTGCCTTCCCAGCTGAGAGCAGGTTAACGAGGGGAGCTAGGGCTAGTTTGCTTCTTAGTAGGAAATGTTCTCAATTCTGCTTTGTAGCATTGTTTATTACATTTTTTAAAAAGGGATGTTAATTTTTACTCTAGGCAAGTCCCAGCTTTCTATAGCGGTTGGATAAGAATGTTATTTTCAAAACCGTAGGGTGCTCGGGAAGATACTGTCCTTAGTCCCTACTGTCAGTTCTGTCTTCCTGGCTCTGCTGGGCAGCTCTGTCGCACCTATAAATAAAAGTTTTTGTCACAGTCAGTTGCTTTGAGCCTCAGAGGGTATGGCATTGGATTTTAAAATAAGTCAAGCCCCTTGCCGAATACATTTCGGAGTGTCAGCGTGTCTTTTTCTATAAGTATAGGCCAAATTTAGGGTCCAGGCTTCCCTGGTGGCGCAGTGGTTGAGAGTCCGCCTGCCGATGCAGGGGACGCGGGTTAGTGCCCCGGTCCGGGAAGATCCCACATGCCACAGAGTGGCTGGGCCCGTGAGCCATGGCCGCTGAGCCTGCGCGTACGGAGCCTGTGCTCCGCAACGGGAGAGGCCACAACAGTGAGAAGCCCGCGTACCGGTAAAAAAAAAAAAAAAAAAAAAAATTAGGGTCCAGTTTTTCTGGAGAAGGTTAGTTAGAAGACAACTAACCTTTAGCAGTCTTCACTCATCCTTCATGCTTGGCCCTGTGCCAGACAATTTGGGTGTGTTTTTTTCACTTGATTCGTGGTATGTATTTGTCGCAAATCCCATTTTCATGAGAGGTGATGAGAATTTTTTTTCTTCCTACGGAAAGGCCTTATGAATGAAATACGGTTTTAGTCTGAATTCCTTGATTCAGAGTTTTTTTTGGTCATTGATCAACCATTTAAAACACAACAGTGATCACACTGCCATTTCCCATAGTTAAAATTCTTGTGGAGAAGGGCATATGTTTGAAAGTTATTTTAAGTTGCCAGTTAATATTCTGGTTAATATTATAAGACTCTAATTACAACATTTTTTCCCTTACTTGCAAGCTTTAGAAACCTTGGTTTGCAACTAACTGCACACATATTTATGTGAAAAAAGTTTATGGGAAGAAGGTTTAGAAACAGTGATCACTATGGAGTATGTATATGTTGAAGTTTTAAGATGCGGCTGGCTGGCCTTTCGAGTTTGTTGTTATTAGAAGCCAAGCCCCAGTTCTGAGCGCACTGTTGCTTGATGCAAACGTCT